>NC_064920.1:772227481-772531675 GCF_023897955.1 Schistocerca gregaria
TCATTTCTGCAGCAGAACGAGCAGCCAGATCACAGCGAATGAAGAAGTTTTGGGAAACGAAACAATTCCTGACTGTGAAGACCTAAACTTAATCATTGTAGACTCTGTTGTATTAGGTTTGATTTTAGTGCTCCGATGTGGGTGTAAACTATGTAAATAAATAAATATATCGTGAGCATTATTACCGTTTACAAGTGAAACTTGTTCCGGGAACTTTCCTTAGATGCTCTAGCAGTGAATAAATACTATATTTAAATCTTCTTTTTCCGGTCTACGATAACGAATGCTCCTTTCTTTGATAAATGGGGATAGTATTCTTCCCTGTCTGAAATCGGTATGCATCTTGTCAGGTAGTGGAGGGATACCTGTATCCTAATAAACCCACATGCCCATGTCGCACGTACTCCGCTACCATAACAGCCGCTTCCTGTATGCAGTTGACGTCTAACATAAGAAGGAGGCTCCATTGTCCGTCTGAAAGCGGAGGCCGGGGTATCCGCATCCTAAAGATAGCCTCAGAATCGTCCGAGCCGCCTGCTTCATCCTACCACTCGCTTCCAAACCAGAGGACCGCTATCAGTTCTGCGAAAGATGCTACAACAAGCAGCTCTGCTTCCACCAAAGCTATCATCCACCTGTAGGAGCTGGGCTTCGTCTCTGATGCCACGCGGCAGCCGCCATTCGCGCTGCATGAGCCATGATATGCAGCTGGGAGCATCAGTGGTTTCAGTCACTGCCACAGAGTCACCTTCAAAATTCGGACCTGACCCCGGGAAAGCAGATGGACAATAATGTCCTTCTTTCCCGGTCTCAGCGCTATTTACCTGATGGGCTCCACTGCCCGCCTAGTGTTGGAGCTTCCAGTAACAAGCAGTCCCACTCTCTGGGTTTTTCCGGACCTTTCAGGAAGGTCGGCTTCAGGTCTAACAGACGACCCCACCTATGCTGAGTCGGATGTACCGTGCTTTCAGCATCAGACCCGTTTTATAGGGTGTAAGGGGCAGCCGTGCAAACACTGCCCACTTTCGCCTTCCGCTTATTTATAAGCGACCCTGCGAATGTTTACCGTTCACTGTTCCAAAACATCTGCCACTCAATATCTCCGAGACACAAAATCATCTCTTGAGTGACACTACAGTGGAAATCATATTCAACGGATTTTAAATGCGAATGACAGAAACGTGACCCAGTGAAGTGAAACTGAAGACAGCAAATTGTATTTATACACTACGACTATTCCTTATTATTTCCGACATAGGTAACTAAAATCAGTATGATTAAACAAGGGATCTTGTCTGCTTGAATAACAGATAGAATTCAATATCACGACAGATTTATTTCTAAAAGGAATGACTGAAATGGAACATAGGTCAAGATAACACGTCGATTACAGTCATCCTCAAGTTCATGAAGTGAAGCGTTCTGTTAGACAAAGTTGAACAGAAGATGGTGACTTGACTCTGGATAAAGCGATCTGACTGTGATTAATATGAATACTAGTGCTTGTTATTTGTACTCTGAAACAAATCAACACAACACAATGTGCTTAAATCGGACAGTAACTCCTTTTGCTGTGAGCGTCCGATGAAGTAAGAGATATTTACTCTGAAGATTCCTAGTGTCAAAGCTGTGAAATGCTCACCATGTCGCATGTAGAAATCTCGAGATGCAGTGCCCAGTGTACCTACGTGTCAGGTCGAATAGCAGACATCCACCTCTTCCTCTCATCCTGATCCACCTTTCCAAAACCAAATCTTTTCTCTAAGGCCTAATCGACTACTCTTCTCTGCGGTTCATCATAGAATTACATTACAGTCAAGTCTTCCAAAATCTCCATATGAAGTTTGGGCCAAAAAGCTAAAATCACCAACTGAAAGCTGTAAACCACTCCTGCACTTCACGTACCTTACAGCCTCCCTGTACAGGAGAAAACTATTCCTCCAATTTTAAAATACATCAAGGCATCGAACAGGTGGCCGCTGTTATATTTTTTAATGTCACGGTCTACGACCCAGTCAATACACTGTTAATTCTGCAATCACAAGAAACAAACAAGAGTGGCTTGTGCGTCTATTTGATCTAAAACAAAAAAAAAAAAAACGCCGCAGCTGTATCGGCCACCAAGTGTCTGCCCTCTTGCAGTGTCGCCCCATCCCATTTCGCCCGTTGTGGTGAAATACACTCCTGGAAATGGAAAAAAGAACACATTGACACCGGTGTGTCAGACCCACCATACTTGCTCCGGACACTGCGAGAGGGCTGTACAAGCAATGATCACACGCACGGCACAGCGGACACACCAGGAACCGCGGTGTTGGCTGTCGAATGGCGCTAGCTGCGCAGCATTTGTGCACCGCCGCCGTCAGTGTCAGCCAGTTTGCCGTGGCATACGGAGCTCCATCGCAGTCTTTAACACTGGTAGCATGCCGCGACAGCGTGGACGTGAACCGTATGTGCAGTTGACGGACTTTGAATGAGGGCGTATAGTGGGCATGCGGGAGGCCGGGTAGACGTACCGCCGAATTGCTCAACACGTGGGGCGTGAGGTCTCCACAGTACATCGATGTTGTCGCCAGTGGTCGGCGGAAGGTGCACGTGCCCGTCGACCTGGGACCGGACCGCAGCGACGCACGGATGCACGCCAAGACCGTAGGATCCTACGCAGTGCCGTAGGGGACCGCACCGCCACTTCCCAGCAAATTAGGGACACTGTTGCTCCTGGGGTATCGGCGAGGACCATTCGCAACCGTCTCCATGAAGCTGGGCTACGGTCCCACACACCGTTAGGCCGTCTTCCGCTCACGCCCCAACATCGTGCAGCCCGCCTCCAGTGGTGTCGCGACAGGCGTGAATGGAGGGACGAATGGAGACGTGTCGTCTTCAGCGATGAGAGTCGCTTCTGCCTTGGTGCCAATGATGGTCGTATGCGTGTTTGGCGCCGTGCAGGTGAGCGCCACAATCAGGACTCCATACGACCGAGGCACACAGGGCCAACACCCGGCATCATGGTGTGGGGAGCGATCTCCTACACTGGCCGTCCACCTCTGGTGATCGTCGAGGGGACACTGAATAGTGCACGGTACATCCAAACCGTCATCGAACCCATCGTTCTACCATTCCTAGACCGGCAAGGGAACTTGCTGTTCCAACAGGACAATGCACGTCCGCATGTATCCCGTGCCACCCAACGTGCTCTAGAAGGTGTAAGTCAACTACCCTGGCCAGCAAGATCTCCGGATCTGTCCCCCATTGAGCATGTTTGGGACTGGATGAATCGTCGTCTCACGCGGTCTGCACGTCCAGCACGAACGCTGGTCCAACTGAGGCGCCAGGTGGAAATGGCATGGCAAGCCGTTCCACAGGACAACATCCAGCATCTCTACGATCGTCTCCATGGGAGAATAGCAGCCTGCATTGCTGCGAAAGGTGGATATACACTGTACTAGTGCCGACATTGTGCATGCTCTGTTGCCTGTGTCTATGTGCCTGTGGTTCTGTCAGTGTGATCATGTGATGTATCTGACCCCAGGAGTGTGTCAATAAAGTTTCCCCTTCCTGGGACAATGAATTCACGGTGTTCTTATTTCAATTTCCAGGAGTGTATTTCTGCCGGCCTGGCTGATACCAATGTTACAGAAAGCTTCCCAGAATACAGCACGAGGACCTCTGTCGGGCAGAATACGCTTCGCCTCAGCCAGGAACAATTTCTTCTTCTCCAGTCCGCGCAGCTCGACGAAAGCAATTATAAAACATTTTGCCTGTGGCCGCAGGAACAATACGCTGTGCGCCCCTCCTGGTGCTCTGCTTTCTATGGTCAGTGAGTCCCCATGTCTTAGGCCGAGTCCTTTGCAGTGACTTCCACTGTGCTCGAGTTTCTCTTTGCTCTTTCTATGGGTGCTGGTTGCCATGTTCTCAGAACTGGCACCATTAAACCTCTTCTGCGACAGCTGCGGCCTGGGACAAAGCAAGTACTCGGCTCCTCAACCTCTAATGAATTCCTGCATCTAGCTAGCTACCACTAAATTGAGCATCACAGCCACTGGCAACCCTTTTTAATAGTCTCATTGACCCTAGAGTCTGTAACTCTCTGTTCGATCAAATAAACAATGCAGTGAAAAGCGTCAGGAGAACATCGACCGGCGATTTCACTTATCACGACTTTACTTTTGAAGATAGCCACTTCCTCATAGAAAGGCTACCCAGCTCATTTACAAATACCACTTCCTTCACCTGGGTGTCCTGGCATGATTACCCCAAGCTTCACCCTCGCCATGGCACTGTTACAAATATGAAAGTAACTGACTTTTTCATCTCTCTTCCTCACCCGACGGTTCTCGCTTCCTCTATTAAAGTCCCAGAATGCCTTCTTCACCACGACTGAAAAAAAAAATCACCAGTGCCCTGATGTACTTCATTTTTCCCAGTTATACCCAAACCCCCGATTAAGATAATTGGTTTGAAAAGTATCCGCACATATTGTGGCTATTTTTGAAATAATCTTACAGTTCGGACATTTTCATATTAGCAGTCAGATATAACGAAAAATCTGGTGCAAACATGTTCAGGTACGGACAGTTTCTGGGAACTCATGGATGTGCTTGATTCTAAGGTATTTCTAAGGCTGCAGACAAAGTAGAAATAAAAAAGAGTAGCTCTCTCGTGGAAAAAAATTGCATCTACCTGTTCTGAAAGTCGCTTTGAAGATTGTAGTAGTGAGGGGTGTCATTCTGCTACTCGTCTGTTCGAACATGTGAATAAATTTCTGTTTGCGAAGACGTAGTTGACGAAAACATCCTCGAGTGGTTAAGTAGCCATGCTTCTGAACCGGGGTTCGAGCAGTTGAGTGAACAAAATATGTTCAGTAGAGAAGAGAGCGAAGACGAAGAGAGCGAAGACGAGATGATCGAAAATCCCGTTACCATGTACACCGAGGAGCAGAAACGCGTTGATCCTTTTCTATGTGCACAACAAAATTCATTTGACTGTACCGGTGTTTTGCCTCTTTGTGAAATGAGAAGCCACATCAGGAGAAAAATAAGTGAACTGAAAGCGATACGAAATGCACAGTGCTTTAAGCATAGTTTCGCAAATAAGTTGTCAGCTTCCGGCGGGTAACGCACATGTAACGCAGTCGGCTTTCAAATGTGAGCTTTAGCATGTTTCGTAAGTTTGGGAAATAGTATTTTCCGGTAAAAAGCGTGTACCTTTGTTTATCCGTGTTGCTTGGTTACCCGAGCAGTCTCGAGTCCGCATTAACTCAGATAATTGGCGATTTTCGGAATACAGACGTCATAGTCGAAGATTTTCTGACACGTAGATACCCCAAAAACTCTGTTTGAAAACATTCAATGAGCGCACAGCTAAACCAAGTCGGAAAATCTTTGAAAGTGGTGTACTTCTCGATCTCAGTGACAATTAAATATGCACAATAATATGATGGTTTCTCGTCAAAAAAAGTAGGTTAAACCTAGTAGAATTGATGCGACTAGGAAAGAAGACGCGCTTTTCGTTTTCATATTTGCGTGTAAGTGACAGAGTCAGTTCGTTAGTAGCGAGTTAATAGTTGCGCTCATACAATAGTTTGAAAGGGGGGGAGGAGGAGGAGGAGGTAGGCCTAGGGATATGACGTATTTTTGTATGTTGAAAGGCGAATGGTAACTTGTAAGCAGCCATAAAAAGTCCAGATTAGACCCTATTAAAAACCTATGTAATACCGACATTTAAATCCTTTTCTTGAAAGAAAAATATTTGGTTACACTATATATTTTCCTTTCACTGAGAGCTAAGGCGTTGGGGGCTGGTGGATCGGAGGTCCCTCTTTGTCCATACTATAGTGGACAGGCGTGCTGCAAATTCTGTAGAAATTGTGAGCACATCCACATGTAGGAAGTAATTTTCTCATCGACTGTTCGAGCGAAGTGTCTGAAATTTCACGAGTATGTGTAATATTGTTATTTAATAGACATACGAAGGAATTAACGAAAAACCGAATGGTGCAAGCGATAGATAGGTTAATTATAAGGCCTTTGGAGTGTGTAATATTAGTCAGACATCTTTACATCAGAAAGACAAGGTGCGTCTTCTTCACTACCGCTTGAGGACTGGTGATACATGAAAGTAATAAGAAATAGGTCGCCAACTTTAAACGGGTATCAATTTATTGTGCGGCACTTCAGTACTTATAATGTAGTATATTTTGCCCAAATCATATATGTTGTGCTTCCAGGTTAAATACATCGTACCGAATAATCGGATAACGAATCGAGCTTCTTCGAGGGAAAATTGTTTGAGAAATGCGGCCAGTGCTGTAATAACTCAGATGAATTCAGTGAAGATGTATGTGTAGAATGTCTGGAACTTTACTTTGAAACTCTATCTAAAGCTGACTGGTTAAATATGTAGTGTGTAAACGATGATTGCATGAAGATTATTCAATTAAGAATATCGGTGCCCTTCGTGGAAGAAAGGAAAAGAAAAAGCAGTAAAAATTACAGTTATACAAAATTATACTAATAGTTCCTATCTTGTAACTGCTTTTTTGTTTAGTTACTTATTATGAACAATTTCATCGAGTTGTAACGTTTGTGTCAGTTACCACAGGCATATAGTTAAGTGTTTTTATGACTGAGGCATTGTTTTATTGGCTGTGAAATCGCAATAAAAGCTTCTTCAGCCAGTTGTAAACTAGTAAGCCAGACTTAGCTTTATAATTACACGAACCAGTTCCAAAGTACAGTAATGAGACATCTCTCCTCCCCACGGTGCGCCATCTTACCTGCCCTAAGAGGAGAGTCTGGGAAGTGCAGTCTTCTTAGATACGGTTTAAACTTACAGTTTCATTCATATACGCCCTAAGGAGAGAAAAAAAACCGACGCACCGCGAAGGAATTATTCGAAGGTGACGGAAGTCGGTAGATGTGATGTACATGTACAGGCAAACAACTGATTACCATTTCAGAAAAGCTGGGTGAATTATTCAAGAGCAGGAGCTTCACAAAGTGAGCACGTCAAGAACGCATTGGTCCACGTCTGGCCCTTATGCCAAGCTGCTGCCGTCTTGGTACTGACTGACACACTTGTTGCAAGTCCTGCCGAGGCACACAGTCCCAAATTCTGTTAAACTGGCTCGTTAGATCGTCAAAATCCCGAGGTGGTTCGAGGGCCCTAGCCCCAATGTTCCACACGTTCTCATCTGGGGAGATAAAGGCGACCTTGATCGCCAAGACACGGCCTGGCAAACACCAACGCAAGTACTACAAAATGCCACTGTGTGCGGGTGGACATTATCTCGCTGAAAGGCAAGCCCAGGCTTTCCACGAAGGGCAACGAAACGAGGCGTAGAACATCGTCAACGTATCGCTGTACTGTAAGGTTGCCGTAGACGATAGCAAAATGGTGCTGCTTTGAAAAGAACTGGCACGCCAGACAATCACTCCTGGTTGTCGGGGAGTGTTGCTGGCTGCTGTTAGATTGGTATCCCATGGCTGGTCATCGGGCTCATTTCGATGCTGGGCTCATCACTGAAGCCATTTATACTGCACTCAATGGGATTTCACGCTTAAGACGTGTCTGGAGACGCCCCAAACAGCTGTGGGGTACCAGCCTGACTGTCGCCCGCCACACTCCCGGACAACCAGGAGTGCTGATCTGGGCTGCTAATTCTTTTCGTAGCAGCACGCCTCTGGTTGTCATATACGGCATCCTTACAGCACAGTGACCTTCCCCACAGTCGTTTAATGAACAAAGTAACAGCATATGGACTATCAGAACAATTGTGTGATTGGATTGAAGAGTTCCTAGATAACAGAACTTCTCAATGGAGAGAAGTCTTCCGAAGTGAGAGTGATTTCAGGTGTGCCGCAGGGGACTGTTGTAGGACCGTTGCTATTCACAATATACATCAATGACCTTGTGAATAATATCGGAAGTTCACTGAGGCTTTTTGCGGATGATACTGTGGTATATCGAGAGGTTGTAACAATGGCAAATTGTACTGAAATGCAGGAGGGTCTGCAACGAATTGACGCATGGTGCAAAGAATGGCAATTGAATCTAAATGTAGACAAGTTTTATTGTGCTGCGAATTCAAGGAAAGAAAGAGCCTTTATCATTTAGCTACAATATAGCAGGTCAGCACCTGGAAGCAGTTAATTACATAAATTATCTGGGAGTAGGCATTAGTAGTGATTTAAAATGGAATGATCATATAAAGTTGATCGTCGGTAAAGCAGATGCCAGGCTGAGATTCATTGGAAGATCCAACGGAGAGCAGTGCGCTTCGTTACAGGATCATTTAGTAATCGCGAAAGCGTCACGGAGATGATAGATGAACTCTAGTGGAAGACTGCAGGACAGACGCTCAGTAGCTCGGTACGAGCCTTTGTTGAAGTTTCGAGAACATACCTTCAGCGAGGAGTCAAGCAGTATATTGCTCCCTACTACGTATATCTCGCGAAGAGACCATGAGAATAAAATCAGAGAGTTTAGAGCCAACACAGAGGCATACCGGCAATATTTCTTTCCACGAACAATACGAGACTGGAATAGAATGGAGAACCGATAGAGGTACTCAAAGTACCGTCCACCACACTCCGTCAGGTGGCTTGCGGAGTATGGATGTAGATGTAGATGTCGACGATATTCTACACTTCGTTTTGTTGCCCTTCATGAAAAGGCACCCTGGGGTTATGTTCCAGCAAGATAATGCCTACCCGTCCACATCGAGAGTTTCTACTGCTTATCTTCGTGCTTGTCGAACACTACCTTGGCGAGCAAGGTCGGCGGATATATCCCCAATTGTGAACGTTTAAAGCCTCGGGATTTCGACGAGCTAACGCTCCAATTGAACAGAATTTGCCACGATATCCGTCAGAGAGACATCCAAGAACTGTATCAGTCAACGTGAAGCCGAATAATTGCTGGCATAAGGGCCAGAGGTGGACCAACGCGTTACTGACTAGCTCAATTTGTGAACCTCTTTTTCTTGAATAAATCATATAATAATTCTTACAATGTAATCAGTTGCTTATCTGTACATGTACATCGCACTACTGATTTCCGTTCCATTCAGAAATTCGTTCGTCGTACGCCTTTTCGGTGTATTTTCAAAAGTGACTCCTTCTCAAAGACCGAGAAATGTGTGCCAAACTTTTGGGAAGGCTTTATGCTTTAAAATATAAACTTATGCGAGAATTAGACAATGTATTCGAAACATGCGTCGTCTCTCCTCGCTTTACCCTATGAAGTCGAGTTCGGATAATGAACTGCTCAAACATGTCGCCAGCGGCTCACAAACGACACCCGGCGCTGCTCACCAGCGGTCCAGAGGTCTCACCTGCCCCTGCGGATGCCGCTTTTGGGGCACGCCTCACGTGGGGAGCTGTTAGCAGTGATTAACATTTCAGCCGCGCATCGCCGGTCTCCACGGTGCCGTCTCGCCGCTGCGCGCGTTTGGCGCCCGATGCCGGAGTGGGCCAAGTTGCAAGGGACGCCGCTCTCATTAAACTCCCAGCACAGCATCCGTCGCCCCCACACCCCTCAATCCTACCCCCCGCGTGGCGCCTGGAGCTGCTAAGACTCGGCAAACACGGCGGCCCCCGGGCTCGGCGTAATCCAATGAACGCGATGCGATTTAGACTTTTAAACGCGTCCGCATACACCGCAGGATGTAGAACAGCGCTGCTCCCTCGCGCTGGCTGTAATCTAATGGCAGTAATCCCGCCAGATCTGCAGTCCCGTACGTCTAGTCCCAGGGGGGCGTCGCCCCTACGTGATCGATGCGCCGGTCATTATCGGCAAGTGGGCTGGGCTAGGGGAGGATAGGCCTTCCTGATGTAACCCACATACCAAATAAAGCAGAAAGCCGGGGGGGGGGGGGGCTGCAGCTGGGACGTCGGAGCGTATTAAAATGTACTTTTCCCCCTAAATACACAGTCCACGCGATCCAAAGAAGGCAGCAACATTACTGAAGCAGCAAGCGGTTTACATATACGTTGCCCGGTGTTCGTAACAATTTGTTCCTTTAAAAGGGCGCGAGTAAAATTAACCAGCAGTCGAAAGATAGTAGTTAATTTTTTCGGTATGAACAACTATTATTTCATCAGGTTACCCTCCATTCAGAGACCGTTACTTTGATTTGTAAATAATAGATTTCAGCTATTAGTCGTCCTTTGGCATTTTTATTGGCAGATCTAGATTTCAGCTAGCAACTAGCCATTCGCAATGCACTATTCTTCTTTGGTCAATGCATGTAATGCCTATTGGCCTGGCTTTGTACACATTTCATTGAACTATTATTTATTTATTTACTTGAAACTATGGGTTCTTCCACAAATTTGAAACAAGTCATCTTTTATTTCTATCCCCCGTGGTACTATTCGGGCGACTGTACCAGCTTTACTCCACTTGGGCCGGCCGATGTGTCCGAGTGGTTCTAGGTGCAGGTTCGAATCCTGCCTCAGGCATGGATGTTTGTGATGTCCTTAGGTTAGTTAGGTTCAAAGTCTAGGGGACTGATGACCTCAGATGTTAAGTCTCATAATGCTCAGAGCCATTTTTTACTGCCTGCCGGAGTGGCCGTTTGAAATTCTGAAAGTACCAGGGATAAAAAGCAGGTGTGTAAGATTATGCACAAATTGTACAGAAAGCAGACTGCAATTCAACAGTTGATGGACGTCAAAGTAACTGAGAAGGAAGCGAGACAAAGTTGTAGCCTATAGCGGATGACGCACAATCTTTACTTTGAGCAATCCTGGAGGAAAACAAAGAGAAAATAAGACAGGGAATTGAAAGCCAAGGAAAAAAAAGATAAAAACTTGGAGGTTTTCCGATCACATTTTAAGCAAAGGACTTAGAAGGTGAGTCGCAGAGAATGAAAGAAGTCTTCAGAAGAGATTGTAAGATCAACGTGCACAAATAAATAAAGGTTATGGAATGTAGTCGAATTAAATTAGTTGACGATGAGATAAATGAGTTAAGAGATGAGACAATAAAAGTAATCGATAAGTTTCACGTTTCGGGAGCAAAATCAGTGACTTCCGTCGAAGTGAAGAGGATATTAAATGCATTCTGGCAATAACAAGAAGAGCATTTGTGAAAAGGTGAAGTTTTTTAAATATCAATCACAATTTTAAGAATTCTTTTCTTATTGTGCTTCGTTGTATGACAGTTAAAGGTGGGCAATGAAGATTTCAGTGGTGCTGCAGGAGAATGGTGAAGGGTAGACAGATAGTTCAAATGACTAACAAGAAGCGATAGAATACAGATGGGAAAAAACGATATTTATGGTTAACTTGACTGACAGAGAGTACTGAGTGGTAGGATACATTCTGATTACGTGTGCCATACGTCCGGGATTAGCCCGGGCAATACTGGATTTTTTTGTGCTGACTGCTGTCCGCGGCTGCAAAAATATCCGAGGTTTGAGGTTTTTATGACTAACGACAATATTTTAAAATTTTAAACCAATATTTCCGACACTCTCCCCCGATGAACCATGGACCTTGCCGTTGGTGGGGAGGCTTGCGTGACTCAACGATACAGATAGCCGTACCTTAGGTGCAACCACAACGGAGGGGTATCTGTTGAGAGGCCAGACAAACGTGTGGTTCCTGAAGAGGGGCAGCAGTCTTTTCAGTAGTTGCAGGGGCAACAGTCTGGATGATTGACTGATCTGGCCTTGTAACATTAACCAAAACGGCCTTGCTGTTTTGGTACTGCGAACGGCTGAAAACAAGGGGAAACTACACCCGTAATTTTTCCCGAGGGCATGCAGCTTTACTGTATGGTTAAATGATGATGGCGTCCTCTTGGGTAAAATATTCCGGAGGTAAAATAGTCCCCCATTCGGATTTCCGGGCAGGGACTACTCAAGAGGATGTCGTTATCAGGAGAAAGAAAACTGGCATTCTACGGATCGGAGGGTGGAATGTCAGATCCCTTAATCGAGCAGGTAGGTTAGAAAATTTAAAAAGGGAAATGGATAGGTTAAAGTTAGATATAGTGTGAATTAGTGAAGTTCGGTGGCAGGAGGAACAAGACTTTTGGTCAGGTGAATACAGGGTTATAAATACAAAATCAAATAGGGGTAATGAAGGACTAGGTTTAATAATGAATAAAAAAATAGGAGTGCGGGCAAGCTACTACAAACAGCATAGTGAACGCATTATTGTGGCCAAGATAGATACGAAGCCCACACCTACTACAGTAGTACAAGTTTATATGCTAAGTAGCTCTGCAGATGACAAAGAAATTGAAGAAATGTACGATGAAATAAAAGAAATTATTCAGATAGTGAAGAGGGACGAAAATTTAATAGTAATGGGTGACTGGAATTCGAGTGTAGGAAAAGGGAGAGAAGGAAACATAGTAGGTGAATATGGATTGGGGCTAAGAAATGAAAGAGGAAGCCGCCTAGTAGAATTTTGCACAGAGCACAACTTAATCTTAGCTAACACTTGGTTTAAGAATCATGAAAGAAGGTTGTATAAGTGGAACAACCCTGGAGATACTAAAAGGTATCAGATAGATTATATAATGGTAAGACAGAGATTTAGGAACCAGGTTTTAAGTTGTAAGACATTTCCAGGGGCAGATGTGGACTCTGACCACAATCTATTGGTTATGAACTGTAGATTAAAACTGAAGAAACTACGAAAAGTAATGTAAGGAGATGGGACCTGGATAAACAGACTAAAGCAGAGTTTGTACAGAGTTTCAGGGACATCATGAGGGAACAATTGACAGGAATGAGGGAAAGAAATACAGTAGAAGACGAATGGGTAGCTCTGAGGGATGAAGTAGTGAAGGCAGCAGAGGATCAAGTAGGTAAGAAGACGAGGGCTAATTGATGAAAGGAGAAAATATAAAAATTCAGTAAATGAAGCAGGCAAAAAGGAATACAAATGTCTCAAAAATGAGATCGACAGGAAGCGCAAAGTGGCTAAGCAGGCATGACCAGAGGACAAATGTAAGGATGTAGAGGCTGATCTCACTAGGGGTAAGATAGATACTGCCTACAGGAAAATTAAAGAGACCTTTGGAGAAAAGAGAGCCACTTGTATGAATATCAAGAGCTCAGATGGAAACCCAGTTCTAAGCAAAGAGGGGGAAAGCAGAAAGATGGAAGGAGTATATAGAGGATCTATACAAGGGCGATGTACTTGAGGACAATATTATGGAAATGGAAGAGGATGTAGATGAAGATGAAATGGGAGGTACGATACTGCGTGAAGAGTTTGACAGAGCACTGAAAGACCTGAGTCGAAGCAAGGCCCCGAGAGTAGACAATATTCCATTAGAACTACTGACGGCCTTCGAAGAGCCAGTGCTGACAAAACTCTACCATTTGGTGAGCAAGATGTCTGAGACAGACGAAATAACCTCAGACTTCAAGAAGCACTCCCAAAGAAAGTAGGTGTTGACAGATGTGAAAACAACCGTACTTTCAGTTTAATAAGTCACGGCTGCAAAATACTAACGCGAATTCTTTACAGACGAATGGAAAAACTGGTCGAAGCCGACCTCAGGGAAAGATCAGTTTGGATTCCGTAGAAATGTTGGAACACGTGAGGCAATACTGACCTTACGGCTTATCTTAGAAGAAAGATTAAGGAAAGGTAAACCCACGTTTCTAGCATTTGTAGACTTAGAGAAAGCTTTTGACAATGTTGACTGGAATACTCTCTTTCAAATCCTAAAGGAGGCAGGGGTAAAATACAGGGAGCGGAAGGCTATTTACAATTTGTACAGAAACCAGATGGCAGTTATAAGAGTCGAGGGACATGAAAGGGAAGCAGTGGTTGGGAAGGGACAGAGACAGGGTTGTAGTCTCCCTCATCGATGTTATTCAATCTGTATATTGAGCAAGCAGTGAAGGAAACAAAAGAAAAATTCGGAGTAGGTATTAAAATCCATGGAGAAGAAATAAAAATGTTGAGGTTCGCCGATGACATCGTAATTCTGTCAGAGACAGCAAAGGACCTGGAAGAGCAGTTGAACGGAATGGATAGTGTCTTGAAAGGAGGAGATAAGATGAACATCAATAAAAGCAAAACGAGGATAATGGAATGAAGTCGAATAAAGTGGGGTGATGCTGAGGGAATTAGATTAGGAAATGAGACACTTAAAGTAGTAAAGGAGTTTTGCTATTTGAGGAGCAAAATAACTGATGATGGTTGAAGTAGAGAGGATATAAAATGTAGACTGGCAATGGGAAGGAAAGCGTTTCTGAAGAAGAGAAATTTGTTAACATCGAGTATAGATTTAAGTATCAGGAAGTCATTTCTGAAAGTATTTGTATGGAGTGTAGCCATGTATGGAAGTGAAACATGGACGATAAATAGTTTAGACAATAAGAGATTAGAAGCTTTCGAAATGTGGTGCTACAGAAGAATGCTGAAGATTAGATGGGTAGATCACAAAGCTAATGAGGAAGTATTGAATAGGATTGGGGAGAAGAGAAGTTTGTGGCACAACTTGACCAGAAGAAGGGATCGGTTGGTAGGACATGTTCTGAGGCATCAAGGGATCACAAATTTAGTATTGGAGGGCAGCGTGAAGGGTAAAAATCGTAGAGGGAGACCAAGAGATGACCTCACTAAGCAGATTCAAAAGGATGTAGGTTGCAGTAGGTACTGGGAGATGAAGAAGCTTGCACAGGATATTAGCATGGAGAGCCGCATCAAACCAGTCTCAGGAGTGAAGACCACAAAAACAACAACAATGATCGACACTGCATTATTAAGTGTTATCTTGCGGCAAGCGCTAACGCCGATGGGGAGACGTGGCTGCCGGTTCTGTCACAACATTTCACTCAGTGTTTTGTCAACGCATCAGGGGCCATGTGTCTGTATAATTTTTGTGTGTTAAGTACCTTGTGTATACGTTATCTCTATTCGGTGTTTGTCTCATCATTTAGCAATGGCTTGTAGAATATTTGTGTTTGATGTTAGTCTTCAACAGGAACACACATTTCTGAAATTGTGTAAGGGCTGTGATAATGAACGTTTTTACTGGAGACTGTGTACTGGAGAATTTTCTGTTGCACAGAAAGGAGAGGGTATATTAAAGACCACTGGAAAACAGTTAAACGTAGGAGTACCATTAATGCTACTCCTTCTCCAAACATAAGAGACCTTTTTTTTTTTTTTTTTAAACTGAGGATGGGGATTGTGATCAGGAATATGCTGCCGAAGGGGCTACATTTTGATCTCCGACTGCTGGACATGTATTCTGTTCCAAAACATCAGACTGCACATCTAAATCGGTTATATGGCCCCTAAGTTTCATCTGCTAGAATCCAAACCGAGACTGTTAACGTTCTTTCGCCATTTGCATTTTGTCATATGTTGCGTTCCTTGGGAAACATTAATTATGTAACAGTAACAGTAATGATGGGTAGGTCAAACTGAAGTGAAGTATAACTGATTCCGATAGTTGTAAGGTATTTCAGTATGCAGGAGGGAATTGAAGTTAAACTTTTAAATGTCGATGAAGTCTGAGGCAAAACTGCTCAAATTTTTACGGTGTGTGACAAAAACATAAACACGGAGGAAACTAATTTTGTTATAGTGCTGACAGCACTAACAGTAATTTTGTGGGTGTGAAGAGAAAGGGGAATGCCAGGGTGTCCAGACAAGTTCGCAGTGATTCAGATAGTAATGATTAGTTGTTCAGTCCACGTTGTACACTAACCACTTATGAAGAAAGACATTTCAAGTGAAAAATAGAATTGAATGAATAAAGTTTAACGTTTCAATAAACTGTTAAGACTTTTAAGTAATTAAAAAAAAGAGTGCCTGGGTAGGACCTAAAAAGTGTTGTTGTTGTTGTGGTCTTCAGTCCTGAGACTGGTTTGATGCAGCTCTCCATGTTACTCTATCCTGTGAAAGCTTCTTCATCTTCCAGTATCTACTGCAGCCTACATCCTTCTGAATCTGCTTAGGGTATTCATTTCTTTGTCTCCCTATACGATTTTCACCCTCCACGCTGCCCACCAATACTAAATCGGTGATCCCTCGATGTCTCAGAATATGTCCTACCAACCGGTCCCTTCTTCTAGTCAAGTTGTGCCACAAGCTCCTCTTCTCCCCAAATTCTATTCAACACCTCCTCATTACTTATGTAATCTACCCATACAATCTTCAGAATTCTTCTGTAGCAGCACATTTCGAAAGCTTCTATTCTCTTCATGTCCAAACTATGTATCGTCCACCTAGCTACACTCCATACAAATACTTTCAGAAATGACTTCCTGACACTTAACTCTATACTCGATGTTAACAAATTTTTCTTCTTCAGAAACGCTTTCCTTGCCATTGCCAGTCTACATTTTATATCCTCTCTACTTCAACCATCATCAGTTATTTTGCTCCTCAAATAGCAAAACTCCTTTACTACTTTAAGTGTCTCATTTCCTAATCTAATTGCCTCGGCAACACCCGACTTAACTCAACTACATTCCATTATCCTCGTTTTGCTTTTGTTGATGTTCTTCTTATATCCTCCTTTCAAGACACTGTCCATTCCGTTCAACTGCTCTTCCAAGTCCTTTGCTGTCTCTGACAGAATTACAATGTCATCGGCGAATCTCAAAGTTTTTATTTCTTCTCCATGGATTTTAATACCTACTCCGAATTTTTCTTTTGTTTTCTTTACTTAAAAAGTATGGTAAGTATATATCAAATGATCGTCAGTTTGGTAATGGAGAGAAGTGTGTGGGATTAAAAGTGGTATGCTAGACTGTGGTGAGCAGGTTAGATGGATGAAGATTGTGAAGCTTAAGCATAGATGAACAAGCTTGCAAAGGGTGTTTTAGCATGGAGAGCTGCAGTTTTCGAACTGAAGAACACAACAGTGACGATAGGCAGCTGATAGGCGAGAGAAAGTGTCGACGACAGTAGTGATTAACAAATCGGTGAAGATAACAGGGCGTGTGAAAATCACATTGCCTACCCAGTCACATCCACCCTGTCTGAGCGTAGCAAGGTCTGCTACCGCTTTCCCGGCAGCATCCTGCCGCACAGGTAAAGCCTGTGCGTGCTGCAGCTGCGGTGCCGCAGCGCACGGTGTTTCGGCCGTGACTGTACCGGGCCAGCGCACGTGACTCATCCCACCGCAGCACCCACCCTCCCGAGCCCATCCCAGCCGGTTGCCTCTCTCCTTCTTAGCAGCACGGGCCATTCATTTTGCTCAGCTGTCCCCAAACGTGCAAAACCGTTCCAGAAACAGCTCGCACCGAAGTGCTTGTGGTTGTTGTAGGGTTGTATCCACGAGCCTGAGTCTCTACTGTAGACCTAATTCAGCCGAGCAGCGCAGGGCTTACGATACACGTTTACTGCTGGCAGCGCCGACTTCCGCAAAATATCAATACCTGCACTACATTTACAAATTATTCTTTGATTCCAGTACGGTTTTGGGTCCGCCTGTCCTGATCTTCATTTCTGTGTATCTATACTGTACAGGAAATGGATTGTTATCTTCTAAAATTGTGAGGACGAAAAAATAATATGTTCCGTCAACTGGCGCAGATGCAGAGATATGAATGTATTGTGGATGTGACTGAACCTTGTATGATGTGAGAGGGTGGCCTGCTGAAGTACGCCTACGTAAACACTAAAAAATGTTTTGTCCCATCTGCTTAACGCCCATTTGAACTCCTCTGACAATATCAACTGCAACTATATGCAGTAACGTAATGGACGACCTGCAGTGAATAACAGAATTAACCGGACCGATCGTTGTGCCTTGGTACCCTAAGCTGACAGGTGAATCCATCACCTTTACCTAGCGACACGTGGTAATCAGCATAAGAAATAGCCACATAAATTGCACTGTATTCGGGAAAGAATTAGTGTTCCATATTCTACTCTAAAAAATCTTATCGGAGAGCGAGCAAAAAATACGATCTCTAAAAGGTCAGAAACAAAAACGCAGCAACAAATAACAATAAGCATTCCAATGTGAATCAAATTCTCTGAAACACTTCTAGAAGCTTACAGAAAAAGGTGATTAAATTAAAACTAAAGTCTTCATTAAACTTCCATCAATGAAAGTGTGCACGATCTGTAAAATCGAAATGTCACACGAAACATGACCATCCCCGTTTCAATAATTTTCCTAACAGTATTGTTAGGGATCAGATTACGACAATAATAATAGTGAATTTCGGATTTGTTCCTTATAGATGCATGATCAAAGGTTCTGTGTTCATTCGAAAATCAAGAAAAGCTTAATTCAGGTACAATGGCCAAATTTACGATTCCTTATGGTTAAAATTCAATACTTACCATTTAAATTAAAGTATTAATGAGCTAGTTGCACTATTAAACTATTAAACAAATCACGCAGGATCTAATTCTGCATAAGAACTCCTTCTAAGCTCAAAAATGACATTCAAAGAGAAAATAATCCAAGACAGAATCAACGTACTCCAAGTCTCAAGAAAAACGGTGTTTATCAAATCCATTAACAATGTATCTACTTCACTGAACGCTCTTTGTAGAGTGACCGTAATTAATTTATTTGAAATTTGAGTGCATGGTAGCATTTTCTTTTTACTCACAAAATTAGACATTCTAATTAAGCTATATTTCCAGAACTGTCCTCTTAACTTTCAAATAATTAACATATTATTTGCGTCAGACCTCTCATCAAGTCGTGCAAAATAGCCTGCAACAATGGATGCAACAAATAAATACCCCACTCATACGGTTATAGTTGGTGAGGACTTCAACCTTCCCTCGATATGTTGGCAAAAATACTTGTTCAAAACCGGTGGCAGGCAGAAAACATCTTCCAAGATTGTCCTAAATGCTTTCTCCGAAAATTATTTCGAGCAGTTAGTCCATGAACCCACGCGAATTGTAAATGGTTGCGAAAACACACTTGACCTCTTAGGCACAAACAATCCAGAGCTAATAGAGAGCATCATGACTGATACAGGGATTAGTGATCACAAGGTCGTTATAGCTAGGCTCAATACCGTTTCCTCCAAATCCACCAGAAACAAACGCAAAATAATTTTACTTAAAAAAGCGGATAAAGTGTCACTAGAAGCCTTCCTAAGAGACAATCTTCATTCCTTCCGAACTGTCTATGCAAATGTAGGCGAGATGTGGCTCAAATTTAAAGATATAGTAGCAACAGCAATTGAGAGATTCATACCTCATAAATTGGTAAGAGATGGAACTGATGCCCCATGGTACACAAAACAGGTCCGAACGGTGTTGCAGAGGCAACGGAAAAAGCATGCGAAGTTCAGAAGAACGCGAAATCCCGAAGACTGGCTAAAATTTACAGACGCGCGAAACTTGGCACGGACTTCAATGCGAAACGCCTTTAATAGGTTCCACAACGAAACATTGTCTAGAAATTTGGTAGAAAATCCGAAGAAATTCTGGTCGTATGTAAAGTACACAAGCGGCAAGACACAGTCAATACCTTCGCTGCGCAGTGCCGATGGTACTGTTACCGACGACTGTGCCGCTAAAGCAGAGTTATTGAACGCAGTTTTCCGAAATTCCTTCACCAGGGAAGACGAATGGAATATTCCAGAATTTGAAGCAAGAACAGCTGCTAGCATGAGTTTCTTAGAAGTAGATACCTTAGGGGTTGCGAAGCAACTTAAATCGCTTGATACGGGCAAGTCTTAAGGTTCAGATTGTATACCGATTAGGTTCCTTCCAGATTACGCTGATACAATAGCTCCCTACTTAGCAATCATATACAACCGCTCGCTCACCGATAGATCTGTGCCTACAGATTGGAAAATTGCACAGGTCGCACCAGTGTTTAAGAAGAGTAGTAGGAGTAATCCATCGAACTACAGACCTATATCATTGACGTCGGTTTGCAGTAGGGTTTTGGAGCATATACTGTATTTAAACATTATGAATCACCTCGAAGGGAACGATCTATTGATACGTAATCAGCATGGTTTCAGAAAATATCGTTCTTGTGCAACGCAGCTAGTTCTTTATTTGCACGAAGTAATGGCCGCTATCGACAGGGGATCTCAAGTTGATTCCGTTATTTCTAGATTTCCGGAAAGCTTTTGACACCGTTCCTCAGAAGCGACTTCTAATCAAGCTGTGGGCCTATGGGGTATCGTCTCAGTTGTGCGACTGGATTCGTGATTTCCTGTCTGGAAGGTCGCAGTACGCAGTAATAGACGGCAAATCATCGAGTAAAACTGAAGTGATATAAGGTGTTCCCCATGGAAGCGTCCTGGGACGTCTGCTGTTCCTGATCTATATAAATGACCTGGGTGACAATATGAGCAGTTGTCTTAGGTTGTTCGCAGATGATGCTGTAATTTACCGTCTAGTAAGGTCCAGTATCAGTTGCAAAGCGATTTAGAAAAGATTGCTGTATGGTGTGGCAGGTGGCAGTTGACGAAAAGTGTGAGGTGATCCATATGAGTTCCAAAACAAATCCGTTGGAATTCGATTACTCTATAAATAGTACAATTCTCAAGTCTGTCAGTTCAACTAAGTACCTCGGTGTAAAAATTACGAACAACTTCAGTTGGAAAGACCACATAGACAATATTGTGGGGAAGGCGAGCCAAAGGTTGCGTTTCATTGGCAGGACACTTAGAAGATGCAACAAGTCCACTAAAGAGACAGCTTACACTACACTCGTTCGTCCTCTGTTAGAATATTGCTGCGTGGTGTGGGATCCTTACCAAGTGGGATTGACGGAGGACATCGAAAGAGTGCAAAAAAGGGCAGCTCGTTTTGTATTATCACGTAATAGTAGAGAGAGTGTGGCAGATATGATACGCGAGTTGGGATGGAAGTCATTAAAGCAAAGACGTTTTTCGTCACGGCAGGATCTATTTACGAAATTTCAGCCACCAATTTTCTCTTCCGAATGCGAAAATATTTTGTTGAGCCCAACCTACATAGGTAGGAATGATCATCAAAATAAAATAAGAGAAATCAGAGCTCGAACAGAACGGTTTAGGTGTTCGTTTTTCCCGCGCGCTGTTCGGGAGTGGAATGGGAGGGAGATAGTATGATTGTGGTTCGATGAACCCTCGGCCAAGCACTTAAATGTGAATTGCAAAGTAATCATCTAGGTGTAGATGTAGATGGACTCTGATGTTACGAACATTGCCCTACAGGCCTCGCAGGAGGACACAGCCAAAATGCCCCCATAGCCAGGATCTGTTCTGAAAGGAAACATGCTAACTGCCAATTAGTATTACTCTTAACAACAATTTCTTTAACGTGCATAAATTATTGACGGAATTATTGCTTTAGAAGCAATATGAGTAAGCGTACCAGCATACACATTAATGAAACCATATGAATGCTATCGAAAACTTACAACAACGTGAAAATTCTTAGGCTCCATCTTGACATTAAAAACACGATTGGAAGAACGTGGCAAAGAGTAGATTTTACTCTACCATATAATTAATTTCTTCTCCTTCCATTCTGAATAACGACTGGTTATACTCTGTAAATTGTTGTCATCTTAATTTTCCCTTCACGATACCTACGTTTCTACAGTATGCAGGAAGCTGTAGAATATTAGTGCTTCCACCCAGATCAACAGTTTCTGGAATATCTTAATTAGCATTTCGGAAAATATTCCCCTTTTTCTTCAAGTCTCCCAACTACATGATCTTCTGTTAGACTCTGCAACCACATGTGTAACCCATCGTGATTCCGTGACGATGTTACAAACTTTTAGGAATGATGTAGATTGGGAGATGTATCAATTTGAGGCATGGGACTCTGATCTGGAAACGACTGAGTTGGAAATTATAAACGAAAATCTTTCTGATGCCTCTGAAAGTGAAATAATGTACTGGTATTGTTGTCAGTAAGATTTCAGGGTACCCAATTTTCAGAGGTAGTAATACAGATCCAAAAAAGGAAAAACAAAATCTAGTAAACATGGGGTCTAAAATGCATATTTTAAAAGCTATGAGCACTTATTCATCTTCGATCCTGCTAAAAACATCTCTTCTGCTGCAAGATCTTTTGTTTCCATATTTTTGGGGGAGGTAGTACGGGCCAAAACAAGAAAAAATTGCTCAGAAAAATGCAAACATTAAGAGCTACGACCATTTGTTTTTTCGTTGCTTCTGTGAAACATGTCTCTTCTGCTGAACAAATGCCCGTAGTTCTTAAGGTATGCATTTTAATTGGAGTCCATATTTATTAGATTTTTTTTCTTGTTTCGGTCCATATTAGTCTCTCTAAAAATACGGAAACCGAAGACCATGCGGTAGATGAGATGAACAACATCTCATAGCCGTTAAGATTATGCACTTACAAGCTCATGTTTACTAGACTAGACTCGAAACAATCTTGGCAATGTATGGGTGGCCCACATGGTGTCAAAGTTGTTTCGACGACACGGCAGAAGTTTCGCAGGAAAATCCTTACAGATCCTTAATACAGTCCCGACATTTCTCTATGCGATTTCCATACTTCCGGAGTCCTGAACTAAGACATTCGTGGCCATAGATTTGCTTCGGACGAAGTGGTGCACGCCTGGGTACAGTAATGGTCCTGTAAGCAACAGCAAACTTTTTCCATGTAGGCACTGACCTTCTTATCTCATAATGGGATAAATATCTTAACATTTATGACGATCACTTTTGAAATGATTCTTTTTTTACTTGTTTTCCGTTTGTCTCATTTTCTTTTGACTGCCCCTTACACGTTTGCTGTCCAGGCTGCACACCTGTCTTCCAAATAATTCTGTGGTAGAAGAGCTGCAGTTTTCCCTTGTTCTTCCAGTGAGCTAGACTCTACCATTTGTATGCTTACAAATGAACTTATATGATTATTGGTGTTCATGTCCTTACAAAATGTTTCTCTTAATTTTGTGTTAAGATTAATTTCAGTTGAGACTCATTAATTTCGTGGTATGTGTTACTGCAATTAACGTTTGATGAGCAGGCTATTCGTTTAGAAGTGTGCGCGAATATTGTATTTCATACAAATTAGGATCCATGAGGGTATTTTTGATCCGCCGTTGCAACTACAGATGCGTGATTTTTTCGCCAGACGCGCTTCGCATTATTGAGGTAAAGCATCAGCAGTGGTCTTTAATTAAGTTTATTTGCATTTTGATTTGCTTTTTAGAATGAAAAAATAAGTTGGTTTCTACTTACGGTGATTTTTCGGCTGATTTCTCGCTTACATCGGGAAATGCCGTCTGCTGGCACATAGTTGTTTTTCTATGTTAGATACGGATAATTTTCGTCAACTTTTTAGATGTTCTGTAGCACTATGCGGAGTGTGAGTTAGAGGAGAACGTGAGGAGCGAGAAGTGAAATAAAACTGTGAGTGGGGGAAGGGGGGGGGGGGGGAGAGTAGGAGAGGGTGGAGGATGGAAAAGGCTCTTTTCTTTTTCATGTGATTTCATCAATTATTCTATATAGAGTCTGGTTTCCAAAATTTTCTGGTCATTGAGCAACTGCTTATTTTCTGTTAATTCTTTTTGTATGTGGAAATTTTCTTGGAAAGGAAGGACGTGTCTGCCTTTGCTGATTTTAATGATATTCATATCGTTTTCAGTATTGCTTGGTCTATGGTGTTCTTCTTTTAGATGATCCCACGTCGGTGCTTCGTAGCCCAGTGAAGCTAGTTGCGACCATACGCTGTGTACTGCATCGGCTCTTCGACGAGCAAGCGGCGCAGTACCTCGCATCGGAAATCAAATACGTTTCACCTCATCACAGTCGAAACACAAGGTCCCACTTACCTATTACCCTAACTGTGCCCACTCACAAAACATTCGCAAACTTTTTCGCTGCTGCAGCTACTAGCCTGTGGAACGAGTTGTCCTGCACTCTGCGAGCAATTGAACGCTCTGTTTCGTTTGAGAAGACGCTGGAGCCCTTCCTTCTGTCAGCATCGAAAACTGACGTATACGACCAGTTCTTCCTTGTATCTTGCGTCAGTTGTGCTTCCTTCTCCTTTCCTTTCTCTGTGAGTGACGACTCTTTCTTTTCCCCTACATTCGTTAACTATGTGTTATAACGTTTCTCTTTTCCTGCCTCTTGCATCCCTATCTCTCATGCTCACTGCTCATAATTCAAACCTGTCTTCCCGTAACTTCAAATTGTTGTACTTATCGTGACTAATATAAACTGTTTGTGTGTTTTTTTAATCAGTATTACAGTAATTTTAATTTCTGGACGTAGTGTAAGTAGGCTGTTTAGGTTTTATGTTGGTAACGTCACGTAGCGCTTTGTATGAAAATCACTGACTGTGCTGTGTGCAGTCTGACTGGTTGGACTCATTGTTGGAATATTCGTCTGTGTAGTGTAGGACAGTTGGATGTGAACAGCGCGTAGGATGTCATGAATTTATATATATTTGAACACTATTAAGGTAAATACATTGTTGTTCTCTATCAAAATCTTTCATTTGCTAACTATGCCTATCAGTAGTTAGTGCGTTCAGTAATTAGAATCTTTTATTTAGCTGGCAGTGTTGGCGCTCGCTGTTTTACAGTAGTTCGAGTAACGAAGATTTTTGTGAGGTAAGTGATTCATGAAAGGTATAGGTTATTCTTAGTCAGGGCCATTCTCTTGTAGGGATTATTGAGAGTAAGACTGCGTTACGCTAAAAATATTGTGTGTCAGTTTAGTGATTATCAGAACAAGTAAAGAGAGAAATGTCGGAGTACGTTCAGTTTTGCTCAGCTGTTTGAAAAAAAAAAAAACAAATAACGTAAGAGGTTTACCATCGCAGTAACTCATAATTTTTCAAAGGGGACGTTTCAGTAGTATACGTAACGTAAAATACACTGACAGAAAAAGTCGCAGCACGAATCAATAATTAGAGTAATGAAACTTCCGGAATACATTTGTCTAGGTAACATACTTAAGTGGTTAACACTGCAGGATCGTAGGTTAATGTAAACGCGAGACAAGCCATTGGAAATGTGAAATACTGGCACATTAATAACGGAAGTAACCTCAAGAATGTTGAATGCAAGCGTGAAAAAGTGCATGCATTGTGTTGTAGAGGTGCCGTACGTCAGTTTGTGGGATGGAGTTCCATGCTGTTGCACTCGGTTGGTCAATACAGGCGTGGTTAATGCTGGCTGTGGAAGACGCTAAGGTTGTCGCCCGATGATGACCCTCATGTGCTCGCCTGGAGACGGATCTGGTGGTCGAGCAGTCCCAGGCAACATGTCGGTTCTCTGTAGAGCATGTCGAGTTACAACATCGGTATGCGGGGGAGCGTTAGCCTGTTGGAAAACACCCCTTGGAATGCTGTTCATCAATGACAGCACAACAGGTCGAAACACCAGACTGATGTACAAATTTGAAGGCAGAGTTCGTGGGATAACCACAAGGGTGCTCCTGCTGTGATACAAAGTATCACCACAGATCATAACTTCAAATGTAGGTTCAGTGTGTCTACGTCGCAGACAGGTTCGTTTCAGGCCCTCAACTTGCCTTCTTCTAATCAACACTGAGGCATCACTGTCACAGAGGCAGTACCGGCTTTCATCAGAAATCATAACAGATCTCCATCCTGGATGAAGCTACAGGTCGGTCATAGTTAAACTTTCGCTACTTGAGTCGGACTCCATGGAAAACGTCTAATCGTAAGACAATGAAACGTTGTGAAAACTTTTGTAAGCACATTCTGAAGAGAAATACCGAATAAACCATAGAAAAAAAAAAAACAAGTTTTAATCTCCACATAGGAGAGTAACATTTATTAATTTGCACACCATGTTAACTTTCCAGGATACAAAATTTGCTCAGTGTGACCGTGATTTGCATTCACAACAGCCTGGAGCAGCATTCATAACTGTTGGCAGCACTTTTAGAACGGTGGACCACGGAATGTTCAGCTGTCGTGACACAGCTAGAGCACTGCTTGAAGATCGCACATTGGCTTCAGCATTCTCAGCCGTAGCAACAGTAACTGCTTCAACAATTTGTGGCGGAATTGACCGTCAGCCTCTTCCAGGAGTAATTATCAAATGGCCAGTTAACTTCAGCCCCTAGTTCATGTTTTTCAATCCCGGTGTGGAAAGAGTCATCTTCGTATTCCTTTAATGCAGTGGTGTCCACCCGCGTCCCACGGGATGCACGTAGTCCAAGGCAAGTGTCAGTGAGACCCAAGTAGTAACGTATTTTGGATTTGAAACTCCCGCCACATGATGTAGTTCTCTCAGTGGTATATCCCGTATTAAATTCAAGCTATATACCTCCGACCGCATCTCCACCTCCACCTTTTTTTTTCATCTGCTTATTGTTATTGTTAAGTGTAATATGTGCTGCCCAAAAACACTCTTTTTACTACAAGTGGTCCATGTAAGCTAAAAGGTTGGATTAAGTATGGTGATGCTTAGGGAATTAGATTAGGAAATGAGACACTTCAAGTAGCAAAGGACTTTAGCTATTAGGGGAGCAAAATAACTGATGACGGTCGAAGTAGAGACGACATCAATTGTAGCCTTTCAATGGCAAAGAAAGCGTTTCTGAAGAAGAGAAATTTGTTAACATCGAGTATAGATTTAAGTGTCAGGAACTCGTTTCTGAAAGCATACAAATGTATGGAGGTGAAACCTGGGCGATAAATAGTTTGGACAAGAAGAGAATGAAAGCTTTCAAAATGTGGTGCTACAGAAGAATGCTGAAGATTAGATGGGTAGATCACCTAACTAATGAGGAGGTATTGAACAGAATTGGGGAGAAGAGGAGTTTTTCGCACAACTTGACAAGAAGAAGGGACCAGTTGGTAGGACATGTTCTGAGGCATCAGGGAATCACAAATTTAGCATTGGAGGGCAGCGTGGAGGGTAAAAATCGTAGAGGGAGACCAAGAGATGAATACACTAAGCAGATTCAGAAGGATATAGGTTGCAGAAGTACTGGGAGATGAAGAAGCTTGCACAGGATAGAGTAGCATGGAGAGCTCCATCAAACCAGGCTCAGGACTGAAGACCACAACAACAACAACATCTCTTTTAATGCGTCGATACTCGCACACTATTGCTGCTGTTTGGACGAAACAGCTTTACAAGTAAAGCTCTGCTGACCTTATTCAGTCCCTTGTTAACTGTCTGCAACTGTTATTTACACTGGTGGTTGTGTTTCAACCCTACGTCGCCGTGCTAGTACAGGAGCCTAAAGCCAACTCATAACACTAATATTACTAATGTAGCAACACAAATACTGCAGGCAGCGCACAATCTGAACATCATTGCTGTATCGTTGGGTATCCATGCGGAAAATAGTTTTCCGTCTACACTGGATCAAGCTGCGAAAGTTTCATTACAACTAGTCCTGAAATTCAGCAGGGTATATGTAGTACTTCTCGCCTTCTCTTCACGTGATTGTAATTGCTTTAGAAGTACTAACTAGTTCTTCAACACATTTAAATCACTTTTTAAAAGCGGACGTGTCTGCTCTGTAGGCGTAATATCTGTTTGAAGTCAGAGGCAGAACACCTGAAAGCAATTCGCTTTGAAGTTGTAAAATGCACTCGCTTTTGCGAAGAGCGACACTGTTCGAAGGACTGCAGGCACCTGTTATTAATTTCTGTGTCTTTCAGAGAGGGTACAAAGATTTTTACGAGAGATCCGGCACTCGAAGAGGCGGCTCGGTATAAATAATTCATGCCGGTCGCCCTTCATTAGGCACGCGGACACGGCGCTAGGGCCGAGACTGTCGCGTGCACAAAGCGCGTCGTTATAAAGCAGGGGGCGGCTGCCGCCGGCTGCCGGCCACGTGTTGCTTTATGGCTCTCGCACCCCGCTGCTCCCAGATGAAGGCGAAGTGTTTCTGTGGATCCTGGGTTGCGGAAACAGCGCCAGGCAGGGCTCCTCCTGTCTGAAGTCGCGCCATGTACAGACGAGGTACGCAGTGACCCCTTAACCGCAACATTCGATACAACTATAGTCCGATTACAATTACTTGACAGTTGACGTGTATCAGTCGCCCCTACAGTGTTGCCACATCGGCTGCCTCTCGGCTACAGATGACACCCAAACACAGCGGGGCACTTCACAGTTGCTTTTAATGAGCATCGCGGAGAATTGTTGGGGGCGGCCAGAGTGGCTGAGCGGTTCTAGACGCTACAGTCTGGAACCGCGCGATCGCTACGGTCGCAGGTTCGAATCCTGCCTCGGGCATGAATGTGTGTGATGTCCTTAGGTTAGTTAGGTTTAAGTAGTTCTAAGTTCTAGGGGACTGGTGACCTCTGCAGTTAAGTCCCATAGTGCTCAGAGCCTTTTGAATCATTTGAATTGTTGGGAAGTGGCTGCCGCGAGATATGTCGCAAATGCGAGATGCTCTGTCGACAGCTGATTTTAAGCAACCAATGACTGAGCTACAGCACACGACGCGTTATGCGGCCCTGAATTTAAACTCATGGCCTAAGTTAATCACAGCCTCATGATGTGTAATGTATCCGAGGAAACGGTGATCAACGATCTGCAGCAGAACTAAAATCACAATCGCTTTGTTGACAGCGATTAAAGCTACCGTCTACGAGCAGTCTGAAGACAGGAAAAAATTCGTTTTCGTCGCTAAAAGCGCTATCATTAGTTACCTGAAACTATGCTACACTGATTTTTTACAACATTTCTCTCAGAGAAAAGCGGTTTGTTTATTACTTAAAAGTGAAATAACAGTCACAAACTTCCTTTTTTCATGAGGTTACCGGTTTCTCTCTGTTTTCGGCCATATTCATACCTCACACCATTATGGTAGACGGTGGCTGTGAACGGAACAGGCGCTACGACTCGACGAAAGCTAACTGCTCGTTTTTATGCTACACTAGCTGCCGCGCTACCAACCGATGAGCAGTCCACGTTGGCACCTGGTTGCAGACTATAGGTGACACAGGCAGATTCCAAACGGAAAACGGATGACAGGAAGAAAAGGAATAGCAAACAAAAAATCAATGTTGTTGTTGTTGTTGTTGTTGTTGTCTTCAGTCCTGAGACTGGTTTGATGCAGCTCTCCATGCTACTCTATCCTGTACAAGCCGCTTCATCTCCCAGTACCTACTGCAACCTACATCCTTCTGAACCAGCTTAGTGTATTCATCTCTTGGTCTCCCTCTACGATTTTTACCCCCCACGCTGCCCTCCAATGCTAAATTTGTGATCATCAATAGGATGATGAAAATCACGCGGCAAAGAATTAGAAATAAAAAACTTACATTTAATACAATTAATTGAATAAAACTAACAATAATCAAACCATTTTGACTAGATTTAGAAATAAAAAAAATTGCAAAATTTGTTGTGATTCGAACCTCTAACTTTGTACACATCAGATTTGTACACTAAGCACTGCGCTGCACCACTACACTGCCTTACATTGTTATATTTGTGTCTCTGGTGCTCCAGTCGCAACGTCGAATTGCAGCCTTACGACAGTGACGTGCGAAGTTATCTAATGTAAGCCCATCTATCATTGCGCGCGCGCTCGTGACCGCGCGTGTGTGTGTGTTTTGGTTTTGGTATAGTTGTCATGAGTGATGAAATATGAAATAAAAGTGGCATACCCATGATTCGAGATCCAAACACACCAGGAAAGACAAGGAATTTGAAGTGAGCTGACTAACTGTGGCAGTTCGACATCGACGAACGATTTGGGCGTGATGTTGAGCCCTCTGATTGGAGGAAACCATCTACAACACGTGAAGCATCAACTATCAAGTAGTTTTAATCGGGCTAAGGGAAAAGAAATCTTCGGATGTTGTTGGGGGCAGGTTCGATGAGACTTACACATATGCATCCTCGCCGCTTTAACCCCATTCTTCAAAAGATAGGAGGAGGGAAAAGAAAGGGAAGACCAGGACGAGCTCATTAGAGACGCAGTATAAAACCGAACAGGACAGGGTACTGCTGGCGCGTGGGTCCACGTGTCCACGGTTCAGTCCTGGGGGAGCCCACAAGTCGTTCGCGATTCACTGTGATTTTCCAAAAGTGATTTGCGGCTGTTGGGGGAAACTTACACACATGTCTGCTCCACGCTTCTGTTGTTATCGCTGAGTAAGTAAGACTTCACTTTAGACTGTCCACGTTCACAAATTCCCCCCCCCCCCCCCCTCCTTTCCAGTCTCTTACAAATACTGTTTGCTATCACAGCCCATTTCAACATGCCATAGATGCCTAGGGTTTTGCTACTAATAACATTGATCAAAATGTTTCAATACATTAGTAACAGTGGAACTCCGTCTGGGGTCAGTTGCCTTGCAGCAGCCACTGCCGGTCCCAATCGAGGATAAAGGAGGAGGGTTGGGCATTGGTCTAACAACCCAATCCTGTAAATAACTCTTTATTACGAAATACAAACTTGCTTCGGACGTGGATGGATACAATGGAATACGAAAACTGCAATGGACAAACGGCATACTATTTAGAAATTTTAATTCTGGAACTTGGAATGTTCAGAGCCTATATAGACCAGGAACCATCCAGACTACGGTCTCAGAAATTAACCGATATAACTGGATCTGGTGGAGGTACAAGAGACAAGATGGATAGGAGAAGCAACCCACGAAAAGGATGGATACACACTAGTCTACAGCGGATAAGCACGAATTCGGCACTGGTTTTGTAATACACAACAAAGCATCAAATTCGGTGAAGGAATTCAAAGCTGATAACAACAGAATATCCTACATAGTACTTGGAAGCCAAGTGTCAGACATCACATTCATCAATGTTCATGCCTCAGATGAGCAAAAGGAAGGGTTGTATGATAAACTGGAACAAAACATTGAGAGCACACCAACTAGAAATATCAGGATAGTGCTGGGAGATTTTAATGGAAAAGCAGGAAAAGAAGAATTCTACATACCAACTATGGGAAGGCGCAGTTTGCATGATGAGACCAATGAGAATGGTCAGAGGATGATCAACTTAGCTATCTCAAAGACCCTGAGAGTAAGTTCGATTTACTTCGAACACAAGAGAATACATAAGGGAACATGGTGTTCACCGGATGGAAGGACCACCAACCAGATATATCACACCTTGGTGGACCAGCGCTAAAGCCATAGAGTCATGGACATTAGGTCGTATAGAGGAGCCGACTGTGCTTCAGCAGACCACTTCCTCTTTGTGTGCAGGCTTAAACTCATGTTCACTTACACGCATAAGAAGAAGGGGACACTCGAACCTGCTTTGAATGTTAAGAAACTGCGATAAGGTGCCAAGAAAGAATAATATGCTATAGAAATCAAAACCAAAAGAGAATGTGTAGGAAAGGTGGAAAGAATTGCAGTCCACGCTACTAAGTGTACCGGAGGACATATTGGGAGGAAAGAAGATAATGAAGAAGAGGAAATGGTTCAACGAGACATGCCAGAAGGCTACAGAAAAGAGAAGGAAGACGAGGGAGAAGTGGCTAGCTGACAAGGAGAATGAGCAGAAAAGGAAACATTTTATCAATATCAGAAGCGAATCCTAAGGGCAGAGAAAACAATATATCTAACAAGAAAATATTTAACAAGAACTAAAGGCAATTCTTCCAATACACAAAATATCGGAAATGTGGATTTCAGAGCCCAACGTTTTTCATAAGAGGTAAGAACGGCAACTTGATAAATGACAAGGAGAGAATTGCAGAAAGATGGAAAGAATACTTCTCAGAACTGTTGAATCACCCAGACCAAGGCGAGATATTACCTGCAAACACTACGGAGGAGGAAAGATGAAGAAGAATGGGGAGTTAGTGAAGAAGACCGCAATCAAAAGACTCAGAAACAACAAAGCCCCAGGGGAGGACAGAATAACATCAGAATTAATCAAGGAGGGCGGTGAAAGCTTACACTTAGAAATATATAAACTGATCCAGTTGATATGGCAGAAGAAGACACTGCCAGAAGAATGGAAATTTGCTATAAGATGCTCAATATACAAGAAGGGCAGCAAAATGGAATGCGGTAACTACAGAGGTATCAGCTTGTTGAATGTAACGTATAAGGTGCTGTCCATCATTATCCTCAGAAAATTGTAACCATTCATAGAGAACAACATACAGGAGTACCAAACCGGCTTCGGGCAAACCGATCAACAATAGATCACATTTTCACACTAAGACAACTGTTTGAAAAACACTGGGAATATGATAAAGATATAGAGCCTGTTCGTCTATTTTCAACGTGCATATGACAGCATCCACTGGAATAGCCTATACAGTGCTATGCAAGACTTAAGAATCCCTGAGAAGCTTGTGAGAATGGTGCTAGCTTGTATGGAAGGGTCAAAGACAGCAGTACGTTTCCGAGGAGCCACATCAGAAACATTCGAGATTGAGACGGGCCTCAGAAAAGGGGATGCTCTCTGATGTGTTCTGTTCAATGCAATCTTACTGAAAGTAATAAAAGAGAGTAGGCAACAGGAGAGGTCTGGACTACGGATAGACGGTAACTTCAATTGTCTCCCATATGCAGGTGACGTAGTACTACTGAGTGAATCAAAGCACAAGTTGAAATAAATGTACCAGAAAATGGACAGTTATGCACAGAAGGTAGGGCTACAGGTGAATCGAGACAAAACACTCATGTAATTAGGAAGAAGACAAGAGCAGGAAGAATTTCTTGAGATAGGTGGCAAGAGGTTCAAGAGAGTACACCAGTTCAAATACTTGGGATCTTGTTTTACCACGGACAACAACATAAAAATGGACATCAAGGGAAGAATAGCAGTGGGAATGAAATGCATGCTCGCTCGGCTCTAAATCGATCTCAGTGAACACTAAGATGAAAATCTACAACACAGTGTATGCCCAGCAGTAATGTACGGTTCAGAACCATGGAGCATGACTAAGCGAGAAAGGGAAAAAATATTAATATTTGAAGGAAAAGTAATGAGAAAGATATGGGGATAACAAAGAATGGAGGAGGAGGAAAAGCGAGGAAATCTACCTTCTGATGCGACAGCTGATTTACTAGATCTTGCTCTATATTAGCCCACTTGAAAGAAACTTGTGCTATGAAACATGTAAACTCCATACCTTTAAGAGTTCTGAGTGCTCCACAACAGAAGCTTCTGAAGCAGAAGACTATGAGTATCAATTTGTCTTACGTTTCCAAATGAATGTTATAAAATTCCTAATTTAAGTAGGTTTGTGAAACATTCAGTCTTATTACTCTAACTGTATATTTTTCTAAGTGCAATTGGAACCACAATACCAACTTTAGTGTCGGTTTGTGACTGATTCAAAATCCTGTTACTCAGAATACATTCTTAGTGCAGGATGTTAGGGGCAGCTCTTGTCCGCAATGTTATACACGCCATGTTCTGGGAACAAGTCTTTAACCCACTTCAGTTTCTCCACCCATGTCTGACCGATTCTCTATGTAGGACACACTTAGAAGATGATGAGAGCGTAGTTCACGCTGTAAAAATAAGGCTACGAGCACAAAAGCTTTTACCAACAGGAAATACACGCTCTTACACAATGTTGGCGGACTGTGTAAGAAAATGATACAAGTAAAATAAATTTTGAGTGATTTCTCATCAAATTCTAACTCTTAAGAATAAATATGTTCTGAGAATTCTGTCAAAAAATTATGGGGCATTATTTATTGAATTAGTCTCTTAGTAAGTCCTTGCATATATTGAAATAAATTCCACAGATTGTCTAGGAAGCTTGTCTTGAACTAGGTGTGCAGATATAATAAAACTGGCACTAGGTGGTAAGAGGTGGAGGACAACTTCAAATCAGTTTTAAAACCGGTAACTATAAAAAAAATCGCACGTGGCCACAAGAGATGAACAATAATAGCGATTCTGAAAGTAAAAACCTAACATACTGGAATCTAAGTTTGGCTAAAAACGTATATCTCACGGTATAAGAACACTTGGGCCGTTATGAACAAGGAGTCTCATTAACAAAAATTGCAAACAATATTTAGAATCATATGAAGTACATCTTTTTTAAGATCGCGTAGATAAAAAAGAGCCATTGTCTGCATACTCTGAATAAAATGTAATGGATACGAAGCGCCTCAGAAGAGTGTGTAGAAATATATCTATAGCTATAAGCTATAGCTTATAGCTATGAGCTATAAGTCTTTAGTAAGAATTCTGGGCTAAGGAAAGACGGGTAGAAATACAGCTAACAATCGAGTGAGGAAACGTAGATAAAAAATGCTGTCCGTATGTGACGTTGACAGAAAAGACAGAGTCGAGTCCCAAAAGCGATAGAAAATGGTGATTATGGTGGTTGCCCATTTACTATGATCGTGCCACAATCTGTCTGCTATCAGAAGAGAGAGAGGCACCAGGAGAGAAAAGATATCTGTACACAAACGCAACACGAGTAGCCAAGACCCAATGTCAAACATCAGCCGGCTTATATGTCAGTGTGGTAAGTGGGTTAATGTTTGTAGTTCAGGCCGTAGCGTCGGTGCCGCTGCAACTTTCCCGGAACGGTGAAGTAGGTTTAGTTAGGGCTCTAAACTTCCAAGTTCTTAGCGCCCAGTAAAACGGGGAGGGGGAAGGGAAGAGACTGATCACGACTGTTTCGTAGGAGAGCAAATACCACGCTGTCCTTTTCTATTAAGCTTACGTTAGGGAAGAACACCATTTGGATTTCCAGTTGATATCTTCAGTGGTGGGACTTGTAATATGCCGATTTTCACGATACAGCTCTAAAATGTAGAGAAGCTGTATATTCTTTCTTGTCATCGGAATTACGACCTTTATAGTTCGATTAGTGCCCATTTCAACTCGAAGTCGCCATATCTGGTGCCTGAATATCTGCTCGTTCTGCTAGTTACTTCGTCAGTGCACTGTGATAAGCGTGTGACGCCAACATTTAAGAAAAATTTTGAGTAAAGTAGAAACATTGGGCTTGTTATTATGGAAATATCAAGCGCGTCTAATAATCGTAGATGTGGTAAGATGTGGCCTTTACTGGTGATGCACGTCTTCGTCTGAGAGCGTGAGATGGTACACTTACTTCAGTCGCTCACCAACAGCTGCGGGCCATCTAACATGAATCAATGAAGATAAATCCACGACTTCGTTAAATTTCCAATATCTTGAAATAATGATTGGCCTCGAAGGAGTCATTGATACATCTGTACAGCAGGCATATATCGCCCGACCGTGTGGCCTAATGGATAAGGCGTCGGACTTCGGATCCGAAGATTGCAGGTTCGAGTCCTGTCACGGTCGAATAATTTTTTACTAGCTTATTGTATAGAAGGGCTATCCGCTTCTTGGTATCGATGATAAGTGAGTAGCCAGAAGAGCAGTAATAACCGCAGTTAATACATTGCGTAGTTTACAGGTCGAGAAGTGCGCACGAAGTGACATCACCTTACAAAAGTAATTTAAATTAAGCTCTCATAAAATAAAGTATGTAGCAGCCAATTGTTATGCAACATATTACTTATAGTGAAAACATCAGTCTATATTGAAGCCATTGTAATATTATTTATCTACATGTTCATGTGTATCTTGGATCCGTACAACTGTATTCGAGGCATCTATAAGTCTCTGTGGAGGTGAAGCATATAAACATTGCTGTCTGTACGTAAAATATATACTAAACGATTTAATTTAACTTTTGTGACAAACAGAATTGAATTTTTACATATTAGTTGTCAATCAGTATGCCGTTTTTGGATCATTAGAACGCACTGACCTGGGGCAAACAAACGTGTAATGTCTAGATAGATTCTCAAAAAGACCATTTCTTTCGGCATCATCTCTCTCAAGAAACATGAAAGATGGACATCTAATTCCCGTGCTTTTCCTACCCCTCCTTGTTTAATCTAAGCCTGTGGAAGTCATAAATCCATGCTTTCATGTAGGTACGAATTTCAAAGAAATGGAGGAGTATATCATCTATTTACTTGAAGAACCATCCTACTATTTAGCTAAATTAACTAAAAAATGACAAACATCGTATCTTTAGATCAGAATGGACTGTAATTTAAAACCATGCATTTGCGAGGCCAAGAGAAGTGCTTTGCGGCTTCTGCCCTCCATTTAGCGTTGTCCAGTAATGGTTAATAAATAAGGAACAAAATGAAATAAGCAATTACCGACCCGAAAAGTTTGTATCAGCACCTTTATTACAGAGGTTTACTATCTATACATCGGTTTAGCTAATACGTTGCGGTCCAGTGAGAAAGCTATAAAATCCAAGATGACTAAACAAAGGGAGATTTCAGAAGGCTCTTTTTTGTCTACGAAACAAGTTTATTTGAATCAAATTGTGTAATGAAATTAAGGAAGAGGGTGATGCACATATATTCGTCTGGTGATGGATAGGGGGAAATGGAATTAGTGAAGGCTAAAAACTTTCTTAATTGTACAATACAGGTGATTGTTTATTGTAAATTCCTTATACACGTAACACTCAGTTGTTCTATGTGGCTATAATGTGGCTCAAACGGAGTTACAAATTTCATATAGGGGCAGCAGCAGCAACATCAGTCTGAATGATTGTAAAAAGGAAAGATTTCCAGAAGGTCTAATACAAATTATGGCGTTAACCAACCAGTAAAAGAACTTGTCAAAATGTGGTACCTACATTAATCACGTGACAGGTATGCATTAGGAACAAAAAAGGAAAGATATACGATACAATTTTCGAACAAAAGAACATGAAACGTTCAAATTTTACAGTAGATGTCTAAGGAAAGCGAGATTACTGGCACAATCAGAAAATAGATAACATGCAAATTTTCTCTTCTTTCTAGAGAACCACATGGTATCTTCACAACTGTTAAAAAAGGAAAGCCTAATAAACAGAATGAATCCAGAATCAAGGTGCGTGAGAGAAACCTCACGCATATGAATCAAAAGACGTCGCGAATGTCTTCAAAGTTACCACGGCATGTCAGTAAGGCACGCTTCTTAGATGCGAGCAAACTGCAACCATCTAACTGATACGATTGCACGATCAAGTACCTGAATAAACGTGAAGAAATACAACAAGCACTAAAGATAGAAAACTAATCAGACTACTATCGTATTCCATCATTTTAGAGAGAGAGCAGATGATGATGAAAGGCATAGAACAGGCTCCTTTTAAGGTTACTGAAAGTGTGCATCTGGGACACAACCTAAAGCTGAAAAGGGCTATGGACTATCAGAAAGCTACAGAAGAAGGAACTGGAAACATTTAAAATGTGTTGCTACATTAGTGTATTAAACGCTAAATATAAATATGAACCGTAAGTTGAAGAAATACAAGAAAAGTTGTGAGAGATGTTTGGAGAAAACCCGTACCAGATGAAGGCCCTAAATAGTGAGATGTGTCCGATGGCATGCAGGAATAGTAAAGTCGATACTAGCAGGCTCGATAGTGGAGAAAAGTTCTAGTGACACATGAAAGCGGAATGTATAAAACAGATTAAGGAGAATGTGGCGTGTAGCAAGGAAGTGGAGACGAAAAGATTACACCAAAGTACATAGAAATGAAGGGCGACATCAAATAGACTGGAAAGGAATCGGAAACACTTCTTATTTGACAAAAACAAGAACTATTTTTGGAACCCGAAGTCGTTTTAAGTCCCAAATAAATAAATACTGTGCGCGTGTGGGTGCTATTGTCATTCTACGCAACGGATTAATCTGAGATGTAGCCTTTACCCTGTGGCTCCCGCAAGATGCAATTTCCACCCCCACACTACTAAAGAAGTCAGACAGACGCTCCTAACGTTCTAAAGAGAAATGCCTGAAAAACTTACAGCAATAAATATCTTCTGGAGTCGTCCACTGTAAGGAAATCACACAAAAATTCAGAAAATTTCTAGGGTAACTAGTGGAATACTTGGGTACTGGAGTAGTGCTAGTTAGTGTAAGAAAAACATGAAACTAACGATTTTTTTTTCAAAAATTCTGAGGAATCGCAAGGCACTTTTAGTTATGAACTGAACAAGTTATTTCTGAGCTCTTTTCAGAATGTGACGTTACCTCTTAAGGATAATGCGGCGGTGTCCGTCCCTTTACGATGAACCTGCACCTACCTGTGAACATTGTCTCAGCAGATCATCAGTAGGAAAGCCAAGTGAAACCTACTGTACTACGACGTGAACCAGGCTACAATATAAGTCACTAATCTACGCTTCGGGAGAAAGTTTTCACACAAATGAAAGGTTGGAAATTTTGTCCTCAATTAATATATTCTGAAACTTAGGTGAACAAGTATCACTGCCAAGTCCGTGCTAATCTTAACACAGTCACTCACAATCCCTTTCACTCGCGTTAGCAGGTTTATGGTGTACCATTTATCTAAAACGTAATAGCTACAAAACTACTGATTGCTTTTGACTGAGAATGCTCGCCAAATATTAAGTCTGTCGGTACCAAATGCAGTTACAGTTTTTAGCCACCGACCTGCTCAATATGCCACACGGAATATATGTCTTTTCTCGTCACAAAATTCACTTAAAAATTCCGAAATTTCTACACACACATCGGAATAATTATGCCGTCACTTTCCAACACTTTTGATGTATGAAACACTGCTAGATCCAGCAACTTATCATTTCCATCGGAACTACTACTACACACGTCCGATCTGTTTCATGGTTAGGCTTCCACTCTTCTCTAGAATACTCAAAGTCTTCTCTACCAGCGGAGAAAGGCGCGCGAAGACTATTGCTTTACCATTGGTCAGTTTACTCAACAGCCAATAGCAAAACAACATTCTCCCGCGTCAACCCGCGCTTTTCATCAATAACCAATCGCAAAATAGTAAACCTAACGACTGCACTTTTTACCGACGTAAGTATCTAATATGCTGAAGTTTTGCTTATGCATAAAGTTATTTACTATTGTTATTAACTTTCCCATTACCATATCTTACTTTACAAATCTATTCCACAAAAATCCCATTTGTCCACATCCATACTTCTTTGAAATGTTCTCACACTAAATCCCATTACATAAGTCGTTAAACAATGGACCTTGCCGTTGGTGGGGAGGCTTGCGTGCCTCAGCGATACAGATGACCGTACCGTAGGTGCAACCACAACGGAGGGGTATCTGTTGAGAGGCCAGACAAACGTGTGGTTCCTGAAGAGGGGCAGCAGCCTTTTCAGTAGTTGCAGGGGCAACAGTCTGGATGATTGACTGATCTGGCCTTGCAACATTAACCAAAACGGCCTTGCTGTGCTGGTACTGCGAACGGCTGAAAGCAAGGGGAAACTACAGCCGTAATTTTTCCCGAGGACATGCAGCTTTACTGTATGATTAAATGATGATGGCATCCTCTTGGGTACAATATTCCGGAGGTAAAATAGTCCCCCATTCGGATCTCCGGGTGGGGACTACTCAGGAGGATGTCGTTATCAGGAGAAAGAAAACTGGCGTTCTACGGATCGGAGCGTGGAATGTCAGATCCCTTAATCGGGCAGGTAGGTTAGAAAATTTAAAAAGGGAAATGGATAGGTTAAAGTTAGATATAGTGGGAATTAGTGAAGTTCGGTGGCAGGAGGAACAAGACTTCTGGTCAGGTGACTGCAGGGTTATAAACACAAACTCAAATAGGGGTAATGCAGGAGTAGGTTTAATAATGAATAAGACAATAGGAATGCGGGTAAGTTACTACAAACAGCATAGTGAACGCATTATTGTGGCCAAGATAGATACGAAGCCCACACCTACTACAGTAGTACAAGTTTATATGCCAACTAGCTCTGCAGATGACGAAGAAATTGAAGAAATGTACGATGAAATAAAAGAAATTATTCAGGTAGTGAAGGGAGACGAAAATTTAATAGTCATGGGTGACTGGAATTCGAGTGTAGGAAAAGGGAGAGAAGGACACATAGTAGGTGAATATGGATTGGGGCTAAGAAATGAAAGAGGAAGCCGCCTAGTAGAATTTTGCATAGAGCACAACTTAATCATAACTAATACTTGGTTTAAGAATCATGAAAGAAGGTTGTATACATGGAAGAACCCTGGAGATACTAAAAGGTATCAGATAGATTATATAATGGTAAGACAGAGATTTAGGAACCAGGTTTTAAGTTGTAAGACATTTCCAGGGGCAGATGTGGACTCTGACCACAATCTATTGGTTATGACCTGCAGATTAAAACTGAAGAAACTGCAAAAATGTGGGAAATTAAGGAGATGGGACCTGGATAAACTGAAAGAACCAGAGGTTGTACAGAGTTTCAGGGAGAGCATAAGGGAACAATTGACAGGAATAGGGGAAAGAAATACAGTAGAAGAAGAATGGGTAGCTCTTAGGGATGAAGTAGTGAAGGCAGCAGAGGATAAAGTAGGTAAAAAGACGAGGGCTGCTAGAAATCCTTGGGTAACAGAAGAAATATTGAATTTAATTGATGAAAGGAGAAAATATAAAAATGCAGTAAATGAAGCAGGCAAAAAGGAATACAAACGTCTCAAAAATGAGATCGACAGGAAGAGCAAAATGGCTAAACAGGGATGGCTAGATGACAAATGTAAGGATGAAGAAGCTTATCTCACTAGGTGTAAGATAGATACTGCCTATAGGAAAATTAAAGAGACCTTTGGAGAGAAGAGAACAACGTGTATGAATATCAAGAGCTCAGATGGCAACCCAGTTCTAAGCAAAGAAGGGAAGGCAGAAAGGTGGAAGGAGTATATAGAAGGTTTATACAAGGGCGATGTACTTGACGACAATATTATGGAAATGGAAGAGGATGTAGATGAAGACGAAATGGGAGATACGATACTGCGTGAAGAGTTTGACAGAGCACTGAAAGACCTGAGTCGAAACAAGGCCCCCGGAGTAGACAACATTCCATTAGAACTACTGACGGCCTTGGGAGAGCCAGTCATGACAAAACTCTACCAGCTGGTGAGCAAGATGTATGAGACAGGCGAAATACCCTCAGACTTCAAGAAGAATGTAATAATTCCAATCCCAAAGAAAACAGGTGCTGACAGATGTGAAAATTACCGAACAATCAGTTTAATAAGTCACAGCTGCAAAATACTAACGCGAATTCTTTACAGACGAATGGAAAAACTGGTAGATGCGGACCTCGGGGAGGATCAGTTTGGATTCCGTCGAAATGTTGGAACACGTGAGGCAATACTGACCTTACGACTTATCTTAGAAGAAAGATTAAGAAAAGACAAACCTACGTTTCTAGCATTTGTAGACTTAGAGAAAGCTTTTGACAATGTTGACTGGAATACTCTTTTTCAAATTCTACAGGTGGCAGGGGTAAAGCACAGGGAGCGAAAGGCTATTTACAATTTGTACAGAAACCAGACGGCAGTCATAAGAGTCGAGGGGTATGAAAGGGAAGCAGTGGTTGGGAAAGGAGTGAGGCAGGGTTGTAGCCTCTCCCCGATGTTATTCAATCTGTATATTGAGCAAGCAGTAAAGGAAACAAAAGAAAAATTTTGAGTAGGTATTAAAATTCATGGAGACGAAGTAAAAATTTTGAGGTTCGCCGATGACATTGTAATTCTGTCAGAGACGGCAAAGGACTTGGAAGAGCAGTTGAACGGAATGGACAGTGTCTTGAAAGGAGGATATAAGATGAAATCAACAAAAGCAAAACGAGGATAATGTAATGTAGTCAAATTAAATTGGGTGATGCTGAGGGAATTAGATTAGGAAATGAGACACTTCAAGTAGTAAAGGAGTTTTGCTATTTAGGAAGTAAAATAACTGATGATGGTCGAAGTAGAGAGGATATAAAATGTAGACTGGCAATGGCAAGGAAAGCGTTTCTGAAGAAGAGAAATTTGTTAACATCGAATATAGATTTAAGTATCAGGAAGTCGTTTCTGAAAGTATTTGTTTGAAGTGTAGCCATGTATGGAAGTGAAACATGGACGATAACTAGTTTGGACAAGAAGAGAATAGAAGCTTTCGAAATGTGGTGCTACAGAAGAATACTGAAGATAAGGTGGATAGATCACGTACCTAATGAGGAGGTATTGAATAGGATTGGGGAGAAGAGAAGTTTGTGGCACTACTTGACTAGAAGAAGGGATCGGTTGGTAGGACATGTTTTGAGGCATCAAGGGATCACAAATTTAGCATTGGAGGGCAGCGTGGAGGGTAAAAATCGTAGAGGGAGACCGAGAGATGAGTACACTAAGCAGTTTCAGAAGGATGTAGGTTGCAGTAGGTACTGGGAGATGAAACAGCTTGCACAGGATAGAGTAGCATGGAGAGCTGCATCAAGCCAGTCTCAGGACTGAAGACAACAAGAACAAAGTCGTTAAACAATTATTTTCATATTAACCCTAAACCACACTCACGCATCATTCATACTGCTAAAACACATTTATAACATTTTACATACGCAAAAAGACATAACATTTTATGAAAATACTAGAACAGTTTATAAAAAACATTCTATTACTTTAGTGCTCTCTAGTGGGCACAATCGAAACTAAAATCACAGTACCCATATCCAATATTGTCCACTATCGGCTGATACATAAACTACTTGCGCGTCCACTCTCGCGTCACCATCTGTCACTATCCAGCTCTGAGACACATCTCCCACTTAACCGCCTCGAAGGCAGGATCGGTATATGGCGCTACGCCTCAATAGGATTCGCTAATGAAATTTCTATACAAAGTTTAAGATTGTTATTGACTTGGCGGAATAGCTGAGAGCCGCGCTTACTCAACTTGAATAATTATCCGTTAGAATGTTGCTAGGTACGGTCGTGGCTGTCGTGTGTGGAACGCAATGAAGCGTACTGTTGTGGAGGAAATATGGGCCTCACAAGAGCTGTAGAGCACAATACCGTAAGCTGCTATGACTGCTGTCTGCGCCGCTCGCTGCTGGCAAATAAGATAACTCTCGTTCTATCTGGATTGACCTCCATCAATCAAACTCTCCCTACGCCTTGATGAAGTGAAGGACTCCTATTCGCCCCTAGTCTATTGGCATGATACACCGGTCAGATAACCAGCCCACCGCGATGCCACTCAAAAATACGCTCGCAGGCGTTTAACTATAACTCTGTCCATTCACATCGCACAATAAGTGTGGCGGACAACAGAGTGAACAACGCTTAATCGCAAGGACTCAACATAGAGTCGCACTGCGATTCACTCTCGACAGAGGTGCTCTTCCAGTGAAGTACTGAGGAGAGACTTCTTCCTCGCTCTTTGACTACATGTAAGAGCGCACACGCTTTCGTTACGTGTTCTCGCTCCAAGAACGACAACAGAACGGCCCCTCTCCACGCCAGACGTGAAGGGGTGTATCTTTCGGTCTCTTCCATTACTCCTTCAGTTCAAGGCGTCAGGAATATCGTCTGCCAATCAGCATTGCTCTTCTAAAACGGGAGAATGACGTTTCGTTTAAGGCGACCAATCTGGAAATCTGTAGCATCGGTATTTGGTGTTTGCTGTCTCCCTGAGAAAACCTCTGAAACTGCGTGCTATGTTTGTAAAGAATGCATAGGCTGGGCGCTCCCACAATTTAGCGGAATTTGCTTTTAAGCCGAACACGGGGTCGTTCTCACTTTCACTCGGGCAAACGCTGCCTGCTCTACGGGCGGTCGCCGGCCGACGTAGATAGGTTGACTCGTCCTCTGAAGGGGCCGGACCCCCAGCGTGCGGTATGCCACTCCCGAACTAAAATCCCCTGCGACCGTCGTGTCTTGTATGTGCGTGTATACGCCACCATCGAGTATTTCAATCTTGGCGCGAACTAGCGGTTTACTAGTTATCTGCATATCGTTTACATGAATTCATACAACATTGACTTTATCTTATCGAGTTTGGGTTCGAACGAAGCGTGTTGATGTGCGGAATATGATTGTGAGGGCGGAATATGAAAGCAATGAAGGTCAGGTGACCATGACGTCTTACAACACAAATGAAAAGCACAAACATTAACCTTCTGATTTCTCTCCCAGAACAAGACTTACAAAGCTGCAGTATCATACTGGGAAGAGTGTAAGCAAAATGAGATTCTATGAAGACTGACAGAGCTTGGTTTTATTTATTGTTGCATTTTAGTGTCCTGTCGACGGTAAGGTGATGGAGCACACGGCAAAGTTCGATAAGGAGGTGGGGAAATGGGTGAAAGCTGGGCGTAGGAGCGAATGTGTCGCTCACGTCTTTTCAAAAGGGAAGATTCTACTTAAAAATCAACTAAAACCGTGAAATAGGATGGCCAGTTGAAGATTGGCAATCGTCAGTATCCTCGGAACTGTCTACTACACCCGGATTTAGAGATGCAAATTGAAACCGCATGATAGACATGAGGCCTATGAAGCACAAACTTTCGAAAATATTGCAGACATTTTTCTCTTAAATTCTTCTTCTTTGGGTGTTACTGTGAAGGAGGAGGTGTCTAACTAACGCTCGCAGTGCTCTTGTAGTTATTTTGTTGTGCAGGAGGACACAGTTTTGCGCTGCGAGAGCTCTTTCCCGTCTCCTCTACGGCGGGGCATCATCTTTACGATTGCGTTTAAAAGACCTCTTTGGCTCGGCAGCAGCGCCGGGAGTGCGCCTGTCCTGCCGGAGAACGGTAGCGCCGCGTTTCAGCCGTAATGGCTGCCGGCTCCCTGAGGAGACAGCGACGTCACGACAGGGAGGCGGGCGGGCTGGTTAGGTCTGGGACGAGGCGGCACTCCATTCTGCCTCCATCGAGTATTCCGGGCACCGCAGCGACAAGCGAGCTTTGGTCGGGGCGTTTTCTTTTTTCATAGCTTTCGAGAACGGAGCAGAAAAGGATGTGGCTAATAGGCGCGTGCAGCGATTTTGGAAGTACATTTTTCTATCTGTCGTCCCGCACGGACAATAGCGCTGGTTAAGTGGGAAGCTACTTTCATCATCCTGCTCATATGACCGATCCGTAGGCAGTTAAGTAGCGAGAGAGTAACGCCAGCCACGTCAAGCTAGAATTCAAGATCTACATCTACATCTACATGGATACTCTGCAAATGTCACATTAAAGTGCCTGGCAGAGGGTTCATCGAACCACCTTTACAATTCTCTATTATTCCAATCTCGTATAGAGTGCGGAAAGAATGAACACCTATATCTTTCCGTATGAGCTCTGATTTCCCTTATTTTATCGTCGTGATCGTTCCTCCCTATTTAGGTAGGTGTGAACAAAATATTTTCGCATTCGGAGGAGAAAGTTGGTGATTGGAATTTCGTGAGAAGATTCCGTCGCAACGAAAAAAGCCTTTCTGTTAATGATTCCAGCCCAAATCATGTATCATTTCTGTGTCACTCTCTCCCATATTTCGCGATAATACAAAACGTGCTGCATTTCTTTGAACTTTTCCGATGTACTCCGTCAGTCCTATCTGGTAAGGATCCCACAGGGCGCAGCAGTATTCTAAAAGAGGACTGACAAGCGTAGTGTAGGCAGTCTACTTAGAAGGCCTGTTACATTTTCTAAGTGTCCTTTCAATAAAACGCAGTCTTTGGTTAGCCTTCCCCACAACAATTTCTATGAATCGATAAGCATTCGCCTAATATACCGACCAGATGAACACAGTTCTCACGCGCTTTTCCACGTACGTTTGCTTGAATGCTGGGTAGGATTACCTATCATGTCTCAACTATCTCATGCGAAATGCAAATTGGAATACTTGCATAACGAGACTTGTCAGAATCGAGTGGTTCATATGTCACCGATGCCTCCATCTCACATCCTTCCCCACTTCTAGCGCTCTGGGATAGGCAAAAATCGATCAGGACTCATCTCACATCCTTCCCCACTTCTAGCGCTCTGTGATAGGCAAAAATCGATCAGGACTCTAGGATCCGACAGAATCTCTATCAGATTCCATACAGAATTCACGTTATCTTTCATGCTCTCGTTTAACTATGTTGTAGATCGCTCGAACAAAAAGCTTCGCCCACTGGTTGGAGCAAAGCACAAATCACATCCGTCTACTAGAAGGACAGAAGATTCGACACGCAAAACTATCATCTAATATGAGATACATATGTTGTAGACTGTTAGAACATATCCTGAGTTCAATCAGGTACCTCGAACAAGATGGCCTCCTCCAAGACAAGAAGCATGGATTCCGAAATATTAGTCATGCAAAACGCAACTCACACTTTTCTTAGATGTTATGTTGAAAACCTTGGCCCAAGCCAGCCAGCTAGATGCATCATTTATTGACTTCCAGTAGCATTTGACTGAATAACATACAGATGCCTACGAACCAAATTACGAGCAGATGTGTTGGGATACTTGCTGTCCGTTTTCTATATTAATGACCAACAGGATAATAGTGGTAGTTACAGATTATTTGGTTGTGCTGCAGTTATCTGTAATGAACTGCTGCCTGAAAATGGCTGATCATGATAAGATTTCAAAGTGGTGCAAGGGCTGGTAACATAGTTCAAAAATTTAAGACTTTGTGCTTGGGAAAACGGGAAAAACGTTGTATACTATTACTACAAAATCAGTGTGTCGCAGCTGGAATGGTTATACGTAGGATCGATCGTACTTAGAGCAGATAGAAGTTTCCGGCTCATTTGTAGTGTACTGGATAGTGTGGTGAGCGGGGAGGGGCTGATAACCCACACCAAATATTACTTACAGAAAATTTGAAAAGTATGCTGTAAAACGGGGTAATAGAAACAACGGGGAGAGTAGAAATGGAATTTCCAAACAGAAAGTTCTACGCTACAGTGTCCGAAGACAAATGGGATATCATTCAATGATTTATTTGTCTAGGTTGGAAGTGAACCAGCTTGACTTGGAAATTATAAATTTCATGTTGGCGACACTGTCAACAGAGCAGATTGATGTTTAACGTCTCATCGACATCGCGGTCATTAGAGACGGAGTATAAGCTCGGATTGGCGAAGGCTGGAGAAGGAAAGCGGCCGTTCCCTTTCAATTGAACCATCCCGGCATTTGCCTTGAGCGATTTATGGAAATCACGGAAAACCTAAATGAGGATGGCCGGACCCGGGTTTGAACCGTCGTCCTTCAGAATGCGACTCCAGTGTGCTAACCACTGCCCTACCCAGCTCGATAAGACTCTGTCAACTGATCTTTTTTTCGTTCTGCGACGAACATCGGATAGGGTACAGAATTTCCTTACTTCAAACTTCACTAGTAAGTTCCAGTCTAAATTCTGTTGCTTTGATGTAGGTACTGGTAAGCAAATTTGCAATCCCATTTCATTAACATAAAGCTCAGTCTCAAAATATACGTTAATATGACGTGTGTTTCGGATAACCAGAATGTAGGATGGTGTTTCCTGTGTTCTGAATATCACGCAAATGAAGAATTATCTGGTAATGTTGTCAATTCAGATTTTGCTGTCATTAAGGTATACGAAAAAAGTAAACAGTAACTTAAACTGTAAGCATTTAATATTTGTTACTTAGACAGCGTAGGCTACTTTTTTGTATTTTGATAAAACAAGGCAGATTAGACTAATTATTTTAACAGAGATGTTCGAAAGCTCTCCGTTACTTTCCAGGTTACGAATTATAGATTCAGAGACATCATTTTTAAACACGGTGTCGGTGACTTAATGTATTAACAAACGAACCAGGTCCATAAGTATAATGTTACAACAAAGAAATTAGAGGTTTTATTCAGTACAAAAACTAAAAATATTGCGTGAAAATATTGAATGAACTGTGTTTTTTTTTTAAATCCTGTTTTCCAAGTAAAATTGTGTAAACGTTTGACACACTGGCACGGGATGAGCTCAGTGCCCGCATGTCGTCGGAATGTCCCAGGCGTCCGGCCTAACAATCTCGCTGCGACCTAATGCGCGTACATCACGCGACTGTCCTATGCTATGCTCAACTGTCAACGCCAACACTGGTACGAACATAAAAGATATGCCAGTCACGTTATATGCCGTGCTGTTCTACTCTGTCTCCAGCACGGGAGCAGTCTCTAGTTCAGTTGCTCCCGCGATCTATACACAAATCGATTAGAAGGAAACATAATGCGTGTTACAGTTACAAGCATACTCTGCCATACACTTCACATTGGTTCGCATAGTGCAGATTTGATGTATACATAGAGAGAGCCTCTTCTTTCTGACCCTTCCACTACTTACAAGGGAACCTCCCCATCGCATCCCCCCCCCCCCCCCTTTCAGATTTAGTTATAAGTTGTCACAGTGGATAGGCCTTGAAAAACTGAACACAGATCAATCGAGAAAACAGGAAGAAGTTGTGTGGAACTATGAAAAAAATAAGCAAATTATACAAACTGAGTAGTCCATGCGCAATATAGGCAACATAAAGGATAATGGAAGCTAAGGAACACCGTGGTCCCGTGTTTAGTGTGAGTACCTGCGAAACGAGAGGTCCTTGGTTCAAGTCTTCCTTCGACTGAAAAGTTCATGTTTTTTATTTTCAGACAATTATCAAAGTTCAGGCACATATACGTATTCAACTTCGGTCTCCAAAATTCCATGACATGTTCAGATTTGCTTGGACATATGCAGAATTTGACGGTCTACACACGGAAAAATTTGAAAACGTTAAAAAATATTTTTTGACAGAGCACATGGAAAACTGTGCGACTGTGAAACTGTTGCATTCATTTGTTTCAGTTTATGTGACAAACTCTTATCTTTTCATCACTTTTTGGGGAGTTATTATCACATCCACAAGAAAACCTAAATCGGGCAAGGTTGAACAATCTTTTTACCTATTCGCCAAGTGTACAAATTAGGTGGGTCGACAACATATTCCTGTCATGTGACGCACACGCCGTCACCAGTGTCATATAGAATATATCAGACGTGTTTTCGTGTGGAGGAATCGGTTGACCTATGACCTTGCGATCAAATGTTTTCGGTTCCCATTGGAGAGACACGTCCTTTCGTCTACTAATTGCACGGTTTTGCGATGCGGTCGCAAAACACAGACAGTAAACTTATTACAGTGAACAGAGACGTCAATGAACGAACGGACAGATCATAACTTTGCGAAAATAAAGAAATTAAACTTTTCACTCGAGGGAAGACTTGAACCAAGGGTCTCTGTTCCCGCAGCTGCTCATGCTAACCACGGGACCACGGCGATGCTGCGCTCATATTCTCCGTAATGTTGCCTATCTTTGGCATGGACTACTCAGTTTGTATATTTTGCTTATTTTTTTCATAGTTCCACACAACTTCTTCCTGTTTTCTCGATTGATCTGCAGTTTTTCAAGGCCTATCCACTGTGCCAACGTAAATCTGAGGGGGGTGCGATGGGGAGGTTCCCTTGTTAGTTCAAACCTTCGTTTCAGTTAACATGAAAAGTATCAAGCAACAAACAGGAACGTGCCAAAGCAGTGATGGATAAACACAGAGCTTAGATTCTTCAGGATAAGGAACAACGCAAACGAATATTGATACACGCTTGAGCAACAGAACTACAGACTGCTGCCGTGCTGGAGAGAGATCGGTCCTGTTACCAGCGCGAGTGGAACAGCACGGCGTACGTCGTGACTAGCATATCTTTTATGCTCGTACCTGTGTTGGCTTTGACAGTTGAGCATAGCATTGCTATAAGCGCATTAGGTCGCAGCCAGATTGTGAGGCCGGACGCCTGCGGCATTCTGAAGTCATGTGGGCAGTGAGCTCATCACGTGCCAGTGTGTCAAGCGTTTACCGTATGAGCCACGTGCGTGAGAAAGCCACCGTCGCCAAAGACAGCTGTCGCGGTTAATAACGCGTTGAAGACTGTGGCTGCGGGGTCTGTGCTTGTTAAGCACACCGGCCAAAACATTCGTCGCCACCAGGAGGCCTCTAAGCTTGATAATGGCCTCAATTCGCCGAGAAAGGGAGTCCACAGGGTTTTTGAAGAATTTCAATATTCACCTGAAGCCACTGACTGATAAACGTAACCCATGGAGATACTATTTTCTCAGGATATTGATTGTTACGTTACACACGTTGTTCCAAATAGTCTCAGATAGTTTCTATGGCATGAGGATTGAATGAGCAGGTTACTCAATGTGAGTCAGAGTGTTTCGATGGTTGCTAAACTAGGAACGTACGCGTTCGATCATGTAAACGCGGCTGTTTTCATACTGGAAACGTGACCTTCCACACTGTTGTCATCATGAAGATTTTGGATACAGGGCAACACTAAAACACCCATAATGATGACATAAACATCCTGGTTCATGGTCACAGTAGCCTGAATGAGTGGCCTGTCATCGTAAGAAAAACACCTCCAAAACATCACAGAACCATCTGCGGCCTAAACTATAACCACCATATTCTGTGGGTTAAGCGCCTCAGTGAACGGCGGTCCACTCGTCCCCTTACGTCATTTGAAAAGGAGGAACACTGTGGCTCGTCGGACCACATTACATTTCTGCTGTAAGGTACTGTCCAGTTTCTGTGTTCTTTTGTCCACTGGGGTTCTGTAAGCCTGTCGGATTAAAGTAAGAGAAACCAGAGCTCGTACGGAAAGATTTACGAGTTCACTTTTCACTTGCTGTTCGAGAATGAGAAACAATCTGAAAGTGTTTATTTAAAGCCTGTATCATTTGGACGTGAACTGTAGAGCAGCGGTGTAAAAGTAGATGAAGGTCGTTTGCAAAGCATTCCACGCCAGATCAACATTGCATGCTGTTCCCTTCGCTGTGTGCGCTTGGTAAATTGTTGAGATGGAACTGCATTCTCTGACACCAGTAATTACTGGCGGCTATGAAACCGACTGTAACTGACTGTACTTAATACTCGTCTCCGATTCCTGTCGCTCACGATCTTTTTCCGACCACTGCTCTTACACCGTGTTACATAACTACAGGTGGAACACCATAAAGTGTAGACAAGTTGTAAATCCCGCGCTGACGCTAATACATCCACTAATCTGGCGACTTCGTTCATGGCAATTTAATGAGCCTTTCTGTCTTTCTGTCGCATCTCTGTGTTGACACATCTCATTTAATACAAACGACTCACTGCCATGGCTGATGTCAGCTTTGGAGGGTATCAGTTGTATGCAATCTACCGTGTTACTAAGTTCAAATGGCTCTGAGCACTATGGGACTCAACTGCTGTGGTCATTAGTCCCCTAGAACTTAGAACTACTTAAACCTAACGAACCTAAGGACATCACACACATCCATGCCCGAGGCAGGATTCGAACCTGCGACCGTAGCAGTTGCACGGTTCCGGACTGCGCGCCTAGAACCGCGAGACCACCGCGGCCGGCTGTTACTAAGTAACCAGTGTGCGCTTGTAAGGGACTGAATAACATTTTTCTCCAATGCGCTTATGTGTGATGTGGACTGTAACAGCGCAACAGAGCACAAAATCTCTTGACAATTCAAAGCTTGACAAAAACAGCATTCATACCAGCGAGACCGATCTCCTCTCTGTGGGATACAGATACCACCGTCCTACAGTACCTGTGCCCAATACACCGGGAACAGGGCACAGACATTTAGCACACTCATAGGACGCCACTAACGGATCCTCGAAGCGTAGAAGAAGGGCGCTTATACTAAAGAATCGCGATGCCCCGCGATGGCACGGTACAGCGAAATCCTCGTGGGACAAAGTAGCCGTTTACGAGGGATATATTCTGGGAGATGCGTACCTTGGACCTAATTCCGATCAGTCTCTATGAACAGTGGCTGACTGTTGAGCAATTACGAATGAGGGTGGTTCCGCAACGCTTTCGATGTCTCGTGCAGTTCATACCACGAGGAGTCGCCGCCGACTTAGCAACGAAATAGCGCCCTACATGCTACCAGGTATCTCTAACAATAGAAAGATGGTCGGTGGGTGTAATGATGCGGAAAGAAAGGAAAAAAAGCAACAGGCAAAAAATTTGGGACAGCGTGAATTCCGTCATCTAGTGACTTTTGTGTCACTCTCTAGTTTACATAGCGGGAGGTTTTGCAAGTGACGGACAGGACTGAGTTCCGTCACATATACAGTGTGTGGACATTGCTTTGTTTCTCAAAAGTGTTTGAAATATCGAAAACTAGCGTTTGACAAGAAGCAGAACGCAAAATACTGATATTTTGCTATGTACTTAACGTACGAAACTTTACCACCTTCGAAATAATGAAGTAAATAATTTCTTTTCTTTCACAGTACACCGTTTCTACTTAGCGTCATTATGGAGATATAGAGAAGAAACATATAATGATATCGCTCTTGCTGACGTTTCCAGTGATACTTAAAAAAAGGCGAGAAATCCTCTAAATATGAAACCCAGCCATGCAGTCACAGAAAAGACTGAGCGCGTGACCCAATGTTACGTGGTCATTCAGTCGAAACATGGGAGTTCCATCATCTTATTACTGTACTCTTTTCGGAACGGCAGGAAAAGAAAGCCACTGCTGTACAACTACAATATTGATGAGAAACTAATAGAAACAGTGTCTACCGCTAAATATCTAGGAGTAATTACCCAGAGCAACCTCAAATGGAATGACCACATTAAACAATCAGTTGGGAAAGCAGACGCTAGACAGGTTCATCTTAAGAAAATGTAAGGCATCCACGAAGGAACTGGCTGGTAAGGCTCTTGTTCGGTTGATTGTTGAGTACTGTTCATCAGTATGGAATCTTTACCAGGTAGGATTTATAGAAGAGATATCGAAAATCCAGCTAAGAGCGACGCGTTTCGTCACGGGATCATTTAGTCGGCGTTAAAGCGTTACCGAGTTGCTCAACAAACTCCATGACAGACGTTACAAGAGAAGCGCTGTGCATCACGGAGATGTTTACTATTGAAATTTCGAGAGACCACTTAACGGGAAGAGTCAGACAACATATTACTTTCTCCCACTTAACATCACGCGTAGTGATCACGACGAGATAATTCGAGAAAGCAGAGCCAGTACATAGGCTTACCGACAATCATTCTTCCTAAGCGCCATCCACGAGTGGAGCACGATATGGGGGAGGAGTTAATGGTAATGGAAGTACTCCGCACCACACACCATGGGGTGGCTTTCGGAGTATCATATAGATATAGATCTATAAAATCCGTTAAGTAATGATCTACTTTAAGAAACCCACTGTTGATTCAGTAGTTCAATAGCTAATTATCTATGCCGTAAAATAGTCATCCCTTTACATAAAATAATTTGCCAAAAAACAAGTTTCAATATCCTTGGAGTTAATGAAATATTTCATGTATGAGCACTACATGAGACACTCTGCATTAACCAACAATTTTTTATGTTGCATGGACAGATAACATACATTTTTCGAAAGAATAAAGTGGAATTTGATTGTATATTACTGAATTTTTCTTCTGTGCAGTCTAGATATAAGCTTTTATGTCATTATCGAGTACAATGCTAAAAGTTCTTACAGCATTAACACGTCATTTCTGTTCATAAGAATAAGAAGGAGCCGCAAGGTCATAAGTGCAGGCAGAATCCATCGAAAATTTGATATTGGATGGACGGCAGATAACACTTTCGTGTGCCATCTCTATAGCGGCTCTCGATGTTCTAGAGCAGGGCGACACGTAGTCGCTCATTTCGAGCAATGATTCAGCGAGAAGAAGACCCTGACCAGCGGCTCGGTGTCGCGATTACCGGTTTATTCCGGACAGAAAGTCCCACTTGCTACGCGAGTCATGTATGCAAACAAACAGTAGTTCTCACATAACGGAAGGCGCTTTACACCTCACTTCTTCATCCATCTGGGGAACACTCCTGAGCATATGATAAAATGTTTGAAACGCACAGTGTCAAATTATCGTAGGATACTCACAGTATCCCTTCTAAGCTGAAGGTTCACATTAGATTCTACAACATCGGTTAGCGATTACCAACCTACAAACGCGCCTTAATTTACAAACCGTACCTAATCATTGAGCCAACTGGACATTCTTCGTAGTTTTTATTTTCAAGCAGTCGTCATATATTACTAACACAATTTTTTCACAGTTCTCGATCTGTTAGTTTCCTCCTTGACTATTACCAAGTGAGATGGCGCAGTCGTTAACGCACTGAACTAGGATTCAGTAAGACGACGGTTCAAATTCCCTACCGGCTATGCAGATTTAGTTAGGTTTTCCGTGATTTCCCTAAATTGCTCCAGGCAAATGCCGGGATGGTTCCTTTGAAAAGGGCGAGCCAGATTTCCTTCCCATCCTTTCGTCATGCGAGTTTATTCTCCGACTCTAATGAACTGGCTATAGACGGAACTTTAAACTCTTATCTTCCTCCCTTTTCCTGGTTAAATCTCTGAAATGAGAAAAGTGCGCTGGAGGTCTGTCGCCTTGGGCAGACATTACTTAAAATACGAAACTGATGAGTGAAGAGGTGGTAGATCCAGTATATTAAACAACAAGAGGAGAAGAAGCATTGTGCAAATACACGCAGCAGCATTTTGAGTTGCGACTTAGGTTTTCATAAATAATGGGTGCAAAGATGGAACGTCCTCGGAATTAATACGCTGACACGACATTAGCTTGCTGTCGGGGCGGCCACACCCTTCTGTTGACGAATGATCAACATTTATTTTTGTGGAATATGCAAGGCTTTCTCTTGGTGTGGGAATACTGGTTTTTCATTCCGAAACAGATTCATGAAAAACCGTAGGTCTACATCCGTGTGGAAAATTGAAGTCTTTTATTATACCGCGACGTCGAACTTTTAGACCGTCAGTTTGACTACTTTGTGCCCTGAAGTACGAAGTAATTAGTGACTCGATAGTAATTTTTCGGTCAATACAAACCGCAAGAAACATAAAAGAATATATCGCGGGAAAACATTACACGTGTCACTTCTGAAACTTTGAAATACCTTTATAAATTACTTCAACGAAGTTCAAGGAACATGCATTGGCTTTTGGTTCCTCGACCGAAGCTTAGCTTTTGGGTGGTCGAATCGCCGGTTTGATTACGGTTCTCAGTGCTGATAATGCTAGTGCTGTCTTCAGGCATATGTTGGTAGATGAAGAAAAGCTACTTTGGTTCTGCAATGTACAGCGTGTAAATTTGACATTAATAAGTGAAACAGAGTAGAAAACCCGCATTTAAATCTTAGTTTTTCTGTGAGATGATTGTTCCATGGCTGACGTCAGAATTCGACAGCAGCAGGAGCATGGTCTATAGAGACCACAGTTTATCGCCTCAAGATTTTGCTGCTTGTGTTGGTCAGAATACTGCCATTGTCATGCGAATGTGGAATCGATAGGTTCAGGAGGGCCATACTCAACACCATGCAAAATCTCAGTAGCCCCGCGTATCTAGCGTCTGAGAGGACACACATTGTGACGGCGTCTGGAACACCACGGACTGTTAACATGGCGATCGTTGTTCCCTTCATTCGGCAGCAAAAGATGTGCGCCAACAGTCATCAGATCACTGTACGCAAGAGTGGAACCACGCTATTTTTTCAGAAGAGTCCTGCTTCTGCACAGAGCACCATAATAGTCACGTCCATGTGAGGAGGCTCTGAGGAGATCTACAAGTCGTGACGCGGACTTGATGTCTGGGGATGCCATTACCAGCAATATTATCTCTGGTGATAAAGCCGTTCGCTGTGACCCTAACTTCGAGGGCTCTGTAACGTTACCTTTCACCAAGATAACGCAAGACTGCATGTTGCCTGTGCAGTACTGACCAATGGCGTTCAAGTGTTGTCCTGGCCAATACATCCTCCAGATGATTCCCTCCTGAAAACATCTCATCATGAGCTCCCCAGGCTGGGAAGCCACCACGTGACTACCACTACATTTGATGAACTTCGGTATAGAGTTGAAGCAGCACGGAATCACGTTCCCCTACATTTATCAATTTTAGTTCGGCTGGACGCCCAGCTGGGTAATAACTATTATTGCTGCCGGGGGTTTTGTACTAAACTTTACATCTCGTATACTCCCAAATTACCAAACAATTTAATCATATTTTCCTCCTCCTACATTTACATCTACGTTTACATCCATACTCCGCAAGCCACCTGATGGTGTGTTGGCTGGCTCTGAGCACTATGGGACTCAACTGCTGTGGTCATTAGTCCCCTAGAACTTAGAACTACTTAAACCTAACTAACCTAAGGACATCACACACATCCATGCCCGAGGCAGGATTCGAACCTGCGACCGTAGCAGTCGCACGGTTCCGGACTGCGCGCCTAGAACCGCGAGACCACCGCCGCCGGCGATGGTGTGTGGCGGAGGGATTGTATACGAGCAATTTCGTTATTTGATGTCCTTCCTGCAGGTGCAGTTTTAATGGACAGCAGTGTATTTATAATATATGGGCCTTGGGATAGTAAATGTCGCGAAATGTTTTAAATGGAAAAGAAAAATGGTGAAGTAAGTAATACCTTTTCATACAATATTACAGTTCCTAATTAACCCCGTATGGAGCTCTAGAGATCAGGAGTATAGTGGTATGACAACTGTAAACATTTCCAGCTATTCTTTTCAGAAAAACAGGCGATAAATGTGCTAAACGATAATACCAGGCTTGCTGTCACAGAAAAAGCTGCTTGCCATACCCGTTCAGGAGAACATCTAACTGCTGGCATGTCTAATGCCATTTGATGTACTGTATTCCCTTCAGAAGTGTTCAGTCGCGCAAGTGGGTACACACAGGGTGTACATACAGTCCGGGAACACTTTTAATTATTTATTGCACAGGAACCAAATATTGTACAGGTATCACACGTATGTCATTTGGAAGAGAAACAAGCTTTCTGTGTGTTGCAGTTTGACAAAAACGAGTGCTGCAGCTGTTCAGTGGATGTTTAGAGCCAAGTACGGTAAGAAGCCATCAACAAGAAAGGCCATTTACCACTGGCACAACGAATTCGTTGCTCGGCAAAGAGAAGCGGACGTCCCAGTGCGAGTAAAGTGAATGTGGAGCGTGTACGAGAGACTTTCATAAGGAGTCCAAAAAAATCGGTGATTCGTGCATCCCGTGAACTCGAATTTGCTCGAATGACAGTGTGGAAAGTCCCGCGACACAAGCTGTCTATGAAACCATTGAAACTGGAGATACAACAGAAGCTCAATGACGACGACAAAGAAAAGCGTTTTGAGTTTTGTTCGCAGTTGCAACAATAGAATGAGGATGGGGATGGCATTCTTGATAGCTTAATTTTTAGCGACGAAGCCACTTTTCACACTAATGGGAAAGTGAACAGGCATAATTGTCGAAACTGGGATACAGAGCATCCACACGAATCCACTGAATTTGATCGTGAGTCCCAAAAGATAATGTTTTTTGTGCCTTGTCATGTCGAAAACTGTACAGGCCATTCTTCTTCTCTGAGAGCACTGTCACCGGATATTCCTACTTGGACATGTTGCAGCAATGGCTAATGCCTCAATGCAATCGGACTCTCGGTTCATCTTTCAGCATCGTGCCTTTCGTGGGTACCTGAACACGGAGCTGCGGCATCGATGAATCGGCCATGCTACAGAAGGGGACAGCTGTTTTATCAAATGGCCTCCCTGATCACCAGATGTCACCCCGTGTGACTTTTTTCTATGGGTACACATTGAAGATATGGTGTGTGTACTACCTCTACCATGTGATGTAGCAGAGGTCTGAGAGAGAATACGGGAAGCGACTGCCGCAGTCGACGCTGCCATGCTGGCAGGAGTATGGCAAGAATTCGATTAGCGTATAGACGTCTGCCGGGTCACTCACGGTTCGCATATCGAATGTTTGCAAAAACAAAAAACACAAAAAACTTTCAGAGGTTCTCTTCAAAATGCAATGTGTATGACATCTTGACAATGTTTAGTTCTTGTGCAATAAATAACTTAAAGTGTTCCGAGACTTTATGTTTATCCTGTACTTCAATATAACCACACCTCACATAAAATTGTACGAGTATCTTCATCTCATTAGGGCATATCCGTTCTGTACATAGCGGCACCCCCAGAAGCTTTTATGTACTGTACTACATCTAGGTTTTGATAGAGTACTTCTAGTTTATTGAAGCTGTCAATTTAGGTGACCCGATCCCCATATAATCACATACTTCTGTTTACATTTGATTGAAGTTGTCCATATTTAGATATTAATGACCTTTCAGCTTAACAAAATAAAATAGTAATAATAGTGTTAATAACAATAAAAGAACAAAAATCTGAAGGAAAAAGTAAAAAAAACTGAAATTTGAAAAAATGTGCCGATGGGAATGTTAAGTGTTACTCGATGAAGCAGCATTCCGATATTTAGAAACCTTTGCGGGGATGTTCATCAGACAGAGAATACTGAATTATTAAACTTTCATTCCATTCTGAGCTGATGTCCATCATCAACACCAGTATGTGATATGAATACACTTCTATTCACTGTGGCACGGAATCTGTCAGACTGCAAAAATCAGCTTGATAATCTTCTTACCACGCCTGAAACACAACCTGTGTTAGATGTGGCTACAGGCTGGTTGAAAGTTATACGCTGCACCCCAGTCAAGCTCTATGACAGACAAATCTGTGCACACGGCAAGCCAGTCAAGGACCCAAATGTTCCTCGAGTTTTCTGTATCAACTGCAATGTTGGCTGTTGCAGTACTTCTGGAAAATGCCACTTTGTATCCTGGTTATTAAGACTATGATGACAGCGTTTACCCTTCTTGCCACATACTGTCTAGCCCTTCAAAAATTTACCAAATCAGTCACTTAGTTATATCCAGTAGCTCACCACCTTGTGATTCCACAGGGTGAGAGGTACGGGTCTCGAGAATCGCTGCTTCCCGTGACCTCCCACCAACTCGCCTGCGTGTATGTTGGCGTCGATCTGACCGCCACAAACAAAAGCGGAATTCATCGCGCAACGCCACGGAATGCCACTCAGTGTCCCCACTACACTAGGAAAACCTCTATTGTTTGGGGAACGCCGTTACCAGTAAACACGTCTCAACTCAGCTTCCAGTAACCTGTTCCCGGGTGTCAGTGGTGACAATCTGCCAGTGACCTCTGCCTAGATTTCATCTGTTAACATCAGTCTATTCGTCTGAGCTCCTCGAACAAGTCTATCACCTTCTGCCTGCATCACGAACGATCCGTACCACCCTTCATGCCACACTGTTGTCATTACTCGTTCTGCAATCATTGCACTACCGTCATCAGTCTGTGTGATCTGGCGGTATAATGGTCCCTTGGCCATCACGACCATTATTCGACATTTCTGTCAGGAACATGGCGAGAACGTGCAGGCGCTCGTCCTCAGGGAGCACTGTGTTGTGTCTCCCCCTGAAAACTCCAGTAACTTTTACACATCATGTAATTGCGGTACCGGTTGCCATCCGGTCTGCCGCTCTTCGAAACAAGGGCGCTGCTGGTCACCCCGGCACAATTCCTGCAATGCTACGAACTCTTACTTCGGTGCCAGTGATTCGCAAGTATCCCCTCTTCGGAGCTCCAGCGGCGGGCCTATTTAAGTTCAAATTTCGATGTACAGAGCAATTTTTGTGTGTTTGCCATTTGACGGACATTCATAGGGTCGGGGCTCGTCATCTACGGAATAGTCGTTGTATTGAAGACTGACTTAATTGTAAACCTTGGAACCTGTACATATTTCAACATTCAAATCTACTGTTAACGAGAAACGCTGCAACAACAGCAAACAAAAGTATGTCTATTTGATATAAGATAAAGAATAAATTAACATCTGAACTCTCTGTCCACGAACCACATCTGTTCCTCGCCCCTGCATCCACTAAAGAACCACAAAGAGTGCAAAGGTAGTTACAAAAATTCTCCAACAATGCTTCAGCTCTAGGAGCAGTTTTTTTCTGTACCGAAAACAAACTGGCATAAGGATGAAGTTAAAAATAACATAGCAAACAGGCACGTAAATACTGGAGTAACGGTAAGGCAGCGTTCGGTCAAGATACTCAGGGTATAATACTTTCCATTTCCCTCAGCGTACCATGCACCACAGATAATGAATGAGGATGTGCTGCAAAATAATGCCTCCGAATTTTTATTCTGTTCTCATTATCGGTTGAGGTATTACATACAGGTATCGTGGAACTATGTCGGTGAGCGAGAAACAGCGTGTTGTAATCGAGTTTCTAACCGCAGAAGAGTTCGTCCACACAGGAAACATCCTCTCCTTGAACATGACAATGACAGACCAAACGCTAGCGTTGCAACATGTGCAACAATCTGACGCCTTGGGTTCACTGACACTGACAGCGAGCATCCTTCATACAGCCCCCATTTGGTCCCAACCGATTTTCACATGTTCCCAAAACTTGAACAACACCTTCGAGGACTTCACTTTGATAGTGACGAAGCAGAGGTGAGATTATGACTCGGTCAACAAAGTCAGACGTTCTGCAATAACGGTATCAACAAAATAGTTTATCACTGGGAGAAATATGGTCGTCGCCAGAGTGACTATGTTGTGAAATAACTATTTTCACACGAAGTATAAGGATCTACAATGTTTTATTTAAATTTTTTCAGAGTTTTCACATACAAAACTTGGACGCATTATTTTGCAGTACGTCTGCTTATACATAATCCATCACAAATTCGCAAATTAATTCATAATCTAAAACTATTACAACCCTTCGTTTTGCAATGGATTCGTAAGATGGATCATAGTACTCTCTACAAACTATTTTCTATTCAAAGCCAAATTGTCTTGCGGGACTAGGTAGAACTCGAATCACCTCGTCCCACCGAGTTTTCTATCGTTTAATAGTATGATACGCAGGCCGACTGAAGGTTACGAAGAACTCACAACTTATTTCGTGCTTCCTGTATCTGTCTATACGGACAGCATAGGATGTCAGTTCCTGTTACAAATAATAGTGTGGGAGGATGACTCTTTCACTCCACGGGCACAAGGCGCTGTTCTGTTACTTACTGGCAGATTAAAACTGTTCATCAGACCGGAACTTGAATCCCGAACCTTAACTTTCGAGAGTAACGCTCTTACCAACTGAGCAATCCAGTGGGCTCCAACCCCCACCGAACAAACAGTTTTAATCTGCGAGAAACTTTCAATAATACAACATGTAAAAGGAGAATGGAAACAACGCATAAATATACATGTTCAATATGTTACATAAATACAGCTGTAACTCAGGCAATCTGAGAGATGTTTGACGCTTCAGCTATTTGCATTCCTTTGTGCCCCGTACGGTGATTGTTCAGTGTGGGCTGTTCGGTTGGCATTAGTATTTATAGTTTCGCAAAAATCAGGTATTCCAAATGCATAGCGGCGGTCCATATCTACAGCTCCAGACATCACTATTTCGAAGACAGTATAGTATAACGTAATGTGGTGTTCCGCCCGCTCCACATTCGTATCTGTCGGATCGTCTTTGCCGATTTTGTTCAATACGGAGTATATAGTTCATGTCCCGTTATGAAATGGATGATGCCTCTACATTGGTTCATATAGTGAGTTTATATCTTGTTTCAAGCGACTCCAAATAATTCGTGAAGACGATGCCCAGTGTCCTTAATGTGCCAGTGCCTTTGCCACCTACCGATTTTCCTGAACTTTATTTAAAATTTATTCGTGATTTGATTTACAGCGTTCTGCCTCGCTTTTTCAATGCCTCCTTCCACAACCAATAATATGCAACTGACGATTATACCAAGCATCATTCCGTAACTGCAATAGCAGATATGACAGGTTCAATATCTGGCTGTAACTTTCACAACACTAATCTTTCCCAACCTCCTTCTCCATCTTAGTCGTAAGACTCTGTAACAAATTATCCATCAGCTGCGTCTTATCAAAAACCACCCTGCGTTCGAGAGGAGATTATGACAATTACTTTCTTTCTGTCCTACAGGACACCCGTATATCAGTTTTTTTCTGTCTCATCTGCTAATCTTACAGTATTATTTGGTCCTTGGTACAATCTGTTACAGTTAAATGTCACTTAACAACACATCTACGATTAAAACTTTCAGGAGTTGGTAATATGGTATGGGCACACCTCACAGATGGTAGCGTACATGATAGTAGAGACACGTATCAACAACGTAATCAAACGATACGTTTCTGCTTTGCGTCCACCTTTACCCAATTTCTTTTACTTACGTTAGCGTTTTCTGGTAGGGTCTGATACTTGGTTAGTAATTTAACAGAAGAATAGCCTATGATATTCGACGTTATATAAATATAAGTGCACTCTTTCTGAGGAGTAAATTTGTTCGATAGGGTTTATCTAAAGGGCAGCTTACACTACTTGCAGTACCATATTTTGCACTTTCGTGTTTCAAGTTTTGTATTCCACATGTTGCAAAGATTTACAGAGTAGGAACAGTGATCAAGTGAGAAAGACCTTAGAAATATAATTAAAAATTCAGAATAATGCAATAATTGTCATCTTATGAGGAGAACAACTGCAAATTTACACCGCACTATTTTCAATGGAACGTTCATAAGCCGATGTCCTTATTGACAGGACATAGCGGGCCCCACTTTCCTTTTTCCATCACACCATGTTCATAGATACTGAAATTTTTGTTTATGTGTACTACACACAGAACAACATAACTAGCAAATGGACAATGGAGGAAATACGCGTCTTAATACAGATAAAGTAGGAATTTAACGCCCGTTCATTTCGTAAAAGAGTGTGATCTGCGAGCTAACTACCGTCGAAAACTGCCAATGGAGCGTGCTGCGATTGCGTATACCATCTTGAGATACACGTATACTATGTGATCAAAAGTATCAGGACACCTGGCTGAAAATGACATACTAGTTTGTGGCGCCCTCCAACGGTAATGTTGGAATTCAGTATGGTGTTGGCCCACACTTAGCCTTGATGATAGATTCAACTCTCGCAGACATACGTTCAGTCAGGTGCTGTAAGGTTTCTTGGGGAATGGCAGCCCATTCTTCACGGAGTGCTGCACTGAGGAGAGGAATGATGTCGGTCGGTGAGGCCTGGCACGAAGTCGGCATTCCAAAACTTCCGAAAGTGTTCGATATGATTCAGGTCAGGATTCTGTGCAGCCCAGTCCATTACAAGGATGTTATAGTCGTGTAACCACTCCGTCACAGGCCGTGCGTTCTGAACAGGTGCTCGACCGTATTGAAAGATGCAATCGCCATCCCCAAACAGTTCTTCAACAATGGGAAGCAAGAAGGTGCTTAAAACATCAGTGTAGGCCTATGCTGTGATAGTACCATTCAAAACAACATAAAAAACACGACCACACCATAACACCACCTTCCCCGAGTTTTACTGTTGGCACAACACACGGTGGCAGATGACGTTCACCGGGCATTCGTCATTTCACACCATGCCATCGGATCGCCATATTGTGTACTATCATTCGTCACTCCACACAACGTTTTTCCACACTTCAATCGTGCAATGTTTAGGCTCCTTACACCAAGCGTGGCGTTGTTTGACATTTACCGGCGTGATGTGTGACTTATGAGCAGCCGCTCGGCCATGGAATTCAAGTTTTCTGACCTACCAGCCTGTCATAGTGCTTGCAGTGGATCCTGATGCGGTTTAGAATTCCTGTGTGACGGTCTGGATAGATGTCTGCCTATTACACATTACAACCCTCAACTGACGGCTGTCTCTGTCAGTCAACAGACGAGGTCGGCCTGTACGTTCTTGTGCTGTACTCACTATCACATCGGAAACAGTGGGACTAGAAATGTTTAGGAGTGTAGAAATCTCGCGTACAGACATAGGGCACAAGTGACACCCAATCACCTGACTACGTTCCAAGTCCATGAGTTCCTCGGAGCGCTCCATTCTGCTCTCTCACGATGTCTGTTGACTACTGAAGTCGCTGATATGGAGTATATGGCAGTAGATGGTAGCACAATGCACCTAATATGAAAAATGTATGTTTTTGGGGGCGTCCGGATACTTTTGATAACGTAGTGTACCTGTACTGCACAAGTCGCATCGTGTCTGAATGTTCAACAGCACGGTGAAACGTGTACACTCGATGTTCACTTTCGAACACGGTCCGCTGGGTAGCTTCAACTAATTCTGCAGATTTGACGTAACGGCATTTTAGTCATATTCTGGAGAAAAATGTCTACAGTGAACGTCGGCAGTAAAAGCGCAGCTCAAAACCGCTCTCAGGGAAGCCGAGTGCGGGGTTGTGTGGAGGCATTCGTTATCGTCTTGTTGCGCGATAACCGAAGCACAGCACAAACATTTTGTAACCGCGTTACTGTTTTCATAAGGGTACCTCGTGCAGCTCGCATTTAGAAGACTTTTGCTTTCACATGTCTACACTTTTTAGACAGCTGCCAAGAGTTCGTCAACTGAGAGAGTGACATTGTGGTTGACTGTTTCATTTATTATTTTATCTTTTTCAGTATTAATGTGTAGCTACATTTCTAGTTCTTCCACAACGTCTAATCATTTCCGTTTTTTAATAATGTAGAGTAGATGGAGATTATTTTTTAAAAACCATTGACGTTCTACAGCGTTCAACACTAAGAATAAACTACACGGAAGAAGAGTACAGACTCGGAAGTAGACACAGGCTGAACATGTGCTACCGCGAGTCTATAAAATTAGTTGCTCCTTGTGTCAATTTCCGTATATAGGACAAGTTGACAGAAATTTAAATAATAGTTCCAGGAGCGAATTGGCTGCCAAAGGCATGATAAAGCACATAACTTTGCAAAAGATACCCACAGTCAGAGCGCAAGGTATCCACTTTCGGTAAAGTTTAAATGTAAAGTTACATTACAGGTGACAAAGAGGAAACCATATACAATAAGTCACCTGTATGTTTAGACATGTGTAGTGGGTGACTGGATGATAAGAAGAAGTTAACGGCTGTTGGGTTGTGAGCCATATGTCAGTAAAATAAAAATAAAAATGTGCCTTTGAACAATTAACATGACTAGTTTTTTCCGTTGGCAACTTACATTCATCGCACAAACATTGTAACATAGTGTGATATAATTGTCTTAGGAACTTTTACACTGCCACAAAGACAATACAGTGTTTGCATCTAACAGTACAGTTTGCTAGATCCCCAACGTGGAAACTAATAGTAAGCTGGCCACTTCTCTAATGTCAAGCTTATGAATTTACATACGCGATATTAGCACCTAGATTTAGACACTAAAGTGGGAGGGTATCTGACAAAACAAACTTTCGTTTAAACATTCTAATTTATTTAATTAAAATATTGGTTATAGTCATGAGAAAGGAACAGTGAAACGATTGATAAATTATGTCTATATTAACTATGTAACTGTGGTTTATTGTGGATAGCAATATTTCTCTACTGTAACCAGTTAGCTCAAATAACGATTCACCAGCGAATATTCCACGGATTGCTACCGACCGAGGTCCACCCATGAATCTAAAATTTAGCTTTCCTTTAAACTCTGTGCTCTTTTTTCTGCAAAACAATATCTATGGCATAAATCGAAAATTTGGCTCTCCTTTGGACTCTGTGCTTTTTCTCCCACCGAACAGCATCTATGACTACTGCGAAATTAAAAACCTGGCATCAAATAGCGAGGCTTCCCTCCAGCATAGAGAGTCGCGCCAAAATCGTGCATCACCTCCAGACACCAACCATATCCCAAAACTCTCCCCCAGTGCTAAAAACATCCACGCCCTCTCTGTGCTCATGACTTCATACTCTAACAAACCAATTCTATATCTTATGCATGACGGAAGGGCGTCTTCCTTCTACTCATTAAAGCTCTAACGTTTACTGACTGACGAAGCCGACTGCAGATCTTAGCTTCTTTTTAACAACGCTGTAGTGTTGTCTGCAGTGCTGCTGTTCATGGCCGCTGTGTCAGACGTCTGTGAATCCCGAAAAGCTACCTAATGCAAACTTTACAACATGCTTATGTTGCGGCTCCAAAGTGAAATAACTACTTCTCATGCCGAATTTTGGGAGCAAAATTTGAAGTGATACTCTCACTAGGAGCAGATGAAGCGTCACCTTAGTTCTTCCAGTCTTCCCTCAAAACATTCGCCCCTTCTTCGAGAGCCACTCCTAGCCTATCACAAGCAATCATCTAATGACACATGTCAGTTCTCCTGGAGCATCCACTCGCTTCTCAATAATTTTGGAAATCTACTACATCAGACCAGGCTGACCAATGAAATTCCTGAATTTTCCCACCTAGAGGCTTACAGATAAAGAAAGGAATTTGTTTCGGCTCTGTCTTGTCATTGCCTCAAAGGAGCATGTTATTGTACTTTGGGGCCGGCTACAGATATTTTTTCGACAGTAAAGATGCAGTCTGACACTTATAGAATCCTCACACCTTGCCTATCATTTTCTGCCGAGAACGGAGAACTGTTATTCCCTGTATGTGTCACAGAGTGTGCATAGTGTCCACCAGTATATTGCTCTCCTATCGGGAGACTGGCACCGTTTTTCCTGCATTCTCTACTCAAGGCTCATTGTACTTTACAACGCCCTCACCACAGGAAAACGCTTTAGGAACGTGGATGTGGTGTCTTACCTGTACACCTGTAAAAACATATAGTGACATGAACTGCCATGGGTCTCCTGTATTGTAAGGAAAATACACTGAAAATGGCTATTTATTGCCGAAATCTAGATTTGCATGCATAATAACAACTAACAGGATTGCTGTGTGCCTCATACAATCACCACTGCAGGACCCAGCTCACTGCCGCACTTCATGCTGAATAAAGAATGATAATACTGAATGACCACTCCTGACTCTGTGCCAGCATATTGTGTGAATGAAATTTCTTCCACAGAAAGTTATACAATAAATAAATAAATAAATAAAATATATTACTAATTATTGTATATTTATGATAGTGATTGATTGTAATTAATTTTTGCTTATCTGGAACGTGGACCTTTAATTATTTGGTATCAGACGCTTGACAATGGCTTTTTCGCAATGTTATTCGTAGTTGACTGTGAAATAAAGACTGAAATAATCGGACTTCGTATTTAAATCGTTTCCAAAAATTGCTGCGGTAGGTGCGGACTCAAAATCTCAATATTGGAATAATTTGCCAGCCATATCAATACGCCGTACAGAGGTGACTGTCTACTAAACATAAAAAAGTTTACACAGTTAGTTAAATCAGGTATATTCAACAAATAAGCTTACAGTTAAATAATTCAACTTACTTTCATAAATATAGAATCTTTACAGAGTCGTACCAGTTATTGTACAATACCTACTTCTTTTTAATGAAACATAAGAGTGTCCTAATTGTATTTCGTTTTATCAGTGGCATAGCGTTGCAGTTCTGTGCCATAGGCTTTATTTATTTGAGATTTCTTATTTAATTAAGATTTCGCGTTTTCGAGGAAACTCACGCACAGCATGCAAGTGTGCCTTTATAAAGAAACATTCCATTGTTGTGTTAACACAAAATTTGCAGAAGAACATGTATTTTATAAGAACATGATTATTGTAATGTCTCGTTTGTGAATTGGTTGTAACAGTGTCTTTTACTAAAACCGTCTCATACTTTGGTTGAACATCAGGTGGTCTATAATTCGGTAAATTTCGAGGAGAAGATAACCTAGCTGATGAAGTTCCTATAGTTTAATACAAAATAAAGGCTTTTATGACATGTGGAATACTTGGCTTTGATGAAAAATAATGTTTTTGTCACACCACATCCTCCACAACTACGAATTACTTAATAATGTGGAACAAATGATTTATATTCAGACCCTATTTCACTTTTTAAAAATATTTAAACTGCTTCTGTGGATGCATCTTTGTGATTATCTAATCTATCATTTTATGCAAGTTGCCAAATGACAAAATAGACACTGATCTATTTAGTTTGCAGAATGACTTTTCCGTAGTAGTAACTCTTGCAAATATTTTGTATTTCATAGGTGTATTATATCTGCAGGATAAAATGTACGCGATTAATCGACTTAGAATGAGTATGCAATATCTGGAACCTGTGAAAGTTGTTCTTTGCGCTATGTTAAATCAGCAGGTGTGTCACATTGTTACTTCTTTTGTTGCTGCATGAATAACAATAAAACTGTATCAGTAACATTTAGATCTCTGGATCTGTATAGAATATATTTTATATGCCTAATATGTTAATGAAACATTCGGAACGTTTCTTGAATTGTCAGGACAGTAATTACATTCATATATCGTATGTGATTTTCAGTAGGTTTTGTGTTTTTACTACAACAGAATGGTCAACATTCTGAAATACGTAATTACTTCCAATGTATGTATCACAAAAACCTTCTTTTGGTAGAGTATTGCATAACGGTACACATGCACTTTTCGTAATGGCAGTTCGTTAGATAACCTGAAGAGGGTATAAAAAGTGATCATCTACATCTACATATATACTCAGTAAGTTGCTGAACTGTTGTTGTGTACATCATTCCAGTATTATTAATGTTCTTTCCTATTTCATTCATGTATTGAGAGAAGGAAATACGACTTTGTATTTGCCAGTGTACATGCCCTAATCCCTCTGATCTAATTATAATGATCGCTGTGCGAGACAACTGATAATGACAGTATAAAGGTTCTTCATTTTTCTTCGAATGCAGGTTCTTTAAAAGTACCCAACATGTTTTCGTGAGAATTATGTCGTCTTTATTCCAAAAATTTCCATTTCAATTCCTGTAGAATTTCTGTCCAAGCTAAGCACCTCTGATTTCGTTTGATTTTTGTAGTCACGAATAAAAAAGCACAACTATGCAGCTGAGTACTCATTGTTACAAGGCTTCTTAAATACGTAAAATTTGTGTAACAAAATAGTACTAAATATACTCTAAAATTTATATTTCCTTCCAGTATTCGAAATTTCAGTTACTTTAACTACTCTGAGTACTGGCTATCTGGATGAATTCTTTTAAACCTATTGGCACTTTCCACAACACGGCGAGTTGTTGCAAGTATGGTTCATTGAACATGAAAGTAACCAAATAAATTAAATTGCAGCAATTCAGGTCTGTCTGGTAACCAAACAGCTATTCTTTTTAATGTACAGAAATGTTTTGGCACGCCAGTGGGTACTTTTACTGAAGTCTGTGAAATACAAATATGATTTTAGTGCTAATTATTGTAATGAAGAAATTAGGCCTAAAATATTTGTTTCCATTGTGTTTATTCCCTTAGTCTGTAGAATCTTAGGGTATGTATGACCGTCTTTAGCTTCCCATCTGTGACAAATTAATGCTGCATTGGGGCTGGTTGGTGAATTAGCAGATCATTGTATCTATTAAACATAATTCTGTTGCATGGAAATATTTTGTGGTTAAATGCAGTTATTTTCGTAATACCAGTCCTCATCTGTCGCAGAAATACACACAGACGCACATTACTACTTTTACTGGACTATGGGCACTTGTTAAGGTTTGAAATTCACAAGACCCATTGATCTGCATAATAGAGGGACTGGCATTCCCCTAAATTAATTCTGCAAACAAGACTGCTGTTAGAGCTTGAAAATCTAATGATGATGAACTAAGTTTTACTATAAATTTAAGCTTTCTTCCGTTATTTATCAGATTCTATTGCACCATGCAAGCCAAAGCTACTTGGCAATGGAACGAGTTAGTACGTAGTTTACAGAATGCATGTTAGAGAAACTATAAACAAAGAATTGATAAACACAAATAACTAATACATTACAGAGAGAAGTTACCAGTTACTGATAGAAACATGTCTACAGAAAGGAAGTATCCCACAAGGACGCTGTTCAGGTAGGGTTTGAATGTTTTGATTTTGTTACTTCATTCCAAGGACATATTATTGTTGGTTTATATAAAGAATAGTTATCACCTGTCATTTTGACAAGTTTGTCAGTTATATTTCACTTTAACAAGCACCATTTGGAGGGCGGAAGGAGGGGCGAACAAATGTGTCATGTTGAACATTAAAAATTATTAATGATGGTAGTAATGATTGATAATGATTACTTTTCATTAAAAATGATTGGACATTATCTAGATTATGTGCAGAAAAGCTCCTGAGAAAGGCTGAAATGATTACCAGTCAAGACAGTGCTCTAAGGCTCACTGAAACTGTGTTTCCCATAACGAACTAGTACATGACACCAATGTGTAATCAAAATACGAGATGTTAAAATAAAAACTCACACACAACATGTCTGATAGACAAACAAACTGACGAAACACAATTTTAGGTAGGAAGGAAACAGATGTTTTGATTCGATTTTTTATTGCAATGCATCTCTTAAACAGCATATTTTTGTAATATAAAAGGGGGACTTCTGTTATGTTTACATTGATCAGAACATGACCAAAGATGTTGCTGGAATAAGCCAGAGGTGAAACATAGCCAAAGATGACAGTGCAACAAGACAGAGATGGAAGGCAGACATCACAAAAATAAGATGTTTCGCACTAAAATAAAATTATTTCGCAACTATCGGCTAAACACACACACACACACACACACACAAAAAAAATGTTGCTTGTTGCAAAATGCAAGTATAATTACAGGTCTCTGATCGAAAATGAAAATTCAAACTTCACATTAAAATAAAATGGTGTTATTTCTCGAAATACAGAAGGCTTGAAGCACAAAATACAAATGGTACTGCTGTTGTAATATATAGATATACACACTATAAGATAAAAAACAGTTTAAACCCATATTATACCGGGCATTAAATCACGTCACGTCATGTCCCCACCCTTCAAAACGTTCTGCAAATGCAGTTCAAGTGGTGGCATCCACACTGGCTGTCCCATTCTGTCCCGTTATGTTGCGGCACTGTCAACGTTTCTCAGGAAACAGCTTTAATGGCTGACTTCATCTGTCTGTTCTTGGTCACATGAGTCCTAAGGCCATTTCCTCCTGATACATGGCCAAGCACAGATCTCCATATTTTGTTTCATCGTGGTTGATGTATTTCTCATCATAAGGTACTAAATAACACCAAATTACAAGCAAAATACCCAACATAAAAAACACACTCTCACACACAACGTAGGCAAAAGATAAAAAAAGTGATGAACTGCAAATTTAGGGAGAGAGGAAAGTAGTGTTCTGATGAGATTTTTTATTTCAGTGCATCACTTAAACTGCGTATTTTCGTAATAAACAAGGAGAACTTCTGCTATGTTTACATTCATCACAAAACAACCAAAGATGGTGCTGGAAGAATGCAAAGATGAAACACAGCCAAAGTTGGTGATACATCAAGACAGAAATGGAATATTAATATCTCAAAAACATAATTTTTGGCTCCAACACAACATTATTTGTCATTTATTGAGTAAACCTGCCCCCTCACACACCCACATATATACACAGGTTACTTATCGCAATATGTAAGTATAATTACAGATTTACGATCGAAAATGAAAATTAATTCTCATGAAAATGAAATCAAGTTATTTCTCAAAAGATGGAAGAATTCCAGAACAAAACACATATGTTAATTAGTGTTTCAAGTTATCTTTAAAATTTTTCAGCAATGGCAAGCAAATTCAAAAGAGCCAAAGAATTAGGAGTTACTGAACACATCATAAGAATACAACAATGTCACAGGAACAAAGTGAGTGATTATTTAAAATATTTCATGTCAACAGCAGAACACCATACAAAGAGACATCCCCTCTAATTAGATTATTCTCCTTTTTCCACACAGGATGACCACAGCACACGCCAAAATCATTGCAAAAACTATATCTGTGTGACTTTTGTAAAATCGTTTTGTACTGCCACTGTAGCCAGATGCTGAATTCTAACACCAAACAGTACTTTTAATTAAATAGTTTATGTAGTCAACAAATTTTATAACTAGTAGTGGTATTTAAAGACCTTTTCATACTTTTGAAAGAATTATGGCCACTTGACGCTGGAAGTCATGATGTAACAGAATCATGTGAGTGTGTATTCAGACTGTCCTTCAAGTCATTGCACTTCAAGTCCTCTCACATGGCTGTCCTCGACTGTTTTTACATGTGACATGCACATACACAGCAAGGTAGTTTATGTAGATGGATGTTGGAGTTCACATTGGTTGCAGCTTGTAAGGATAGCTTGTATATTAGAGAACGGAGGCAGAAGTACGAAACAACACAAAAATAGTGTGGGTTCAAAACATATAATTAAGTGGTAGACAGGAATTTCGTTCATAATGCAAGGAGCTAGAGGAAGAGGAATTTGTATTTTATATTTTAGAAAGTGTAAGCATCACTTTTCTCATTCACTACAGCAAACTGTAGCCAGAATACCAAAAGTAACACAAGTGTTATTAGCTGTCATTATATCCCATTGAAAAATTGGTTTGCTTAAGATAAAGTTTAGTTGCTTATCCAGGGCAACTTTTTGTGCAATAGTCGTATCTCCCTTAATATCATTCCCTTCAAGTTTTATAGGTATTCTTTACATCTTGTATTTGGCTTTTAATAGTACAAAGTGCCTTATTTGTACTGGGGTTAGCTAGTGAAACCACATAAATATTGATCAATTGTGCTTGTAAAACTGTTTCACAGTCTAGAGAGCTACTTAACAATAAGTAAGTCTGCAAAAAACACATATTTAAACAAGCTGCTTGCAGTGTCTGAAGGTTTCAGGCCAATTCTTTGTTAAACATTCAAATGGCTGACAACATACAAATAAATCTTCTAATCAATCTGGTTCTATCACAGTATTTTTTTCACTTCAGGTTGCAGACATATTTTAATTAATTTCACTGCAAAATATTAAATATGGCACCAGTATGTTTAAAATCCACTTTACATATATACTACAGGGCAAGTAATTTAGTACACTTATGTCACATAATTGAGAGTGCTGCACTACTGTGTCAACTAACCTTTCATCTTTTATTATAAATTTTAACAAAAAAAAATAAAGAAATGAAACAATTTATAACAAGTAATGAACAACAAACAACCGATATCAACTACAACAAACAAAATATGGAGATCTGCACTTGGCTGTGTACCAGCAGGAAATGAGCTTAGGGTTCACATGGTCAACAACAGATGGATGTTGTCAGCCATCAAAGTTTATTCGCCATAAACCGTGACCATAATATGACATTATGGGTGGAACGGCCAGTATGGATACCACCATTTGAAATGCATTGCAGAATGTTTTGACAGGATGTGATGTGGTGTGACAGTCAGTGTGAATTTTTCTTTAGAGTTGATATGGTTTTATATAGTATTTTTAGTATATCTGACTTATGACAGTAGTACCATATGTGTTTTGTACTAAAGGTCTTTTATATTTTGAGAAATAATACAGTTTTGTTTTAATGCATAGTCTGAATTTTCGTTTCGATCATAGATCTGTAATTATACTTGTATTTTGCAATAAGCAATTTATGTATGTGTGTGTTTGTGTGTGTGTGAATGTGTGTGTGTGTGTGTGTGTGTGTGTGTGTGTGTGTGTGTGTGTGTGTGTGTGTGTGTGTGTGTGTGTGTGTGTGTGTGTTTGTATGTTTGTTTAGCAGATAATTGATGTTAAATTTTATTTCAGTGCAATATTTTTGAGATATCTGTCTTCGAGCCCCACCTTATTGTACCATCATCTTTGCCTATGTTTCATCTTTGCCTTATTCCAGCAACATCTTTGGCCATGTTCTGACCAATGTAAACATAACAGAAGTTCTCCTTTTGTACTACAAAAATATGCTGTTTAAGTAATGCATTGCAATAGAATATTGCATCAAAACACCTTCCTAAAAATGTCTTCGTGGTTTGGTCATCTTGTGTGTGTGTGTGTGCTTTTCATTACATATTTAAATTATATGTAGAAGTTATATACCAGTTCATTATGGGAAATATACTCATAGTTTCAGTGAGCCTTAAACTATTGTCTTGATTGGTAAGATTGCAGCCTTCCTCAAAAGCTGTTACTGCACGTGATCTCGACAAGGTCCAATCATTTGTAATGAAAAGTAATCATTGCAAATCAGTAGTGCATCAATGAAAATTTTTAGTAATGAGCATGATGCAGTTATTCGCCCTCCCCTCCACCGTTCCAAATGGGAATTGCTAAAATGAAACATTACCAACAAACTTGTAAAAACAACAGGTGATGGTAGTTCTTTCTATAAAGCACCCATACAATTTCCTCATATTGAAATGGCAATACCATTTACATATTTTAGATGTGAAGTTATAACTGTAACACTTGAAAGAACCATAGAATAATTTAGACAGAGAAATGTTTAATTTGGGGTGCATTGTGTTATACCAAACATAGGTGTAAATAATGCAATAAATTACGTTTTCTAGTAGCTGGCAGTAATTCAGCCTGCCAGTTTGTTTGTGTGCTCACCTGCTTAGTACAGTATTTTAGCCAATAACTGTTTCTTGCAGTTTAAACATGATCAGGTTAGTTTTGCTACATCACCTGATGTAGACCTAACTTCTTGAAGTATCAACTGACTGTTTAGCATCTTATTTCAGGTATATGTGCTTAGGCATGGCAATAGTTATGAGGTTCCACAGTGATGTTTTAGGTATCAATCTGATGGATGTGTGTGTGTATCAGAGGGGGGGGGGGGATGTGGAAATGTGATATTGTAAGTAAACATTTACTTTTTATGTTGGTTACTTTTCTTGCAGACATCTGAGATGTGGGAGATAATGTGTCATTCAAGAAGCATCGTAGAATAGTTATTGAGATGTGAGAAAATTTTAATTTGAGGGAAATAGCGTTTTGACACTTGATGTAAACATTACATTTTTTGTATTGCCGACATATTTTTACAGATTTTTAGACTTGAAAACAACAGTGTGTCACTTGACAAGCATCAGAGAACATTTTAAATGTGGAAAATAATTATGGCAGAGAGAAAAAACTTTACATGTTCAATAGTGATGCTTACTTTGGACTTGTAATAGCTTTTGAATATGATGAAAAATTCAGATTCAGCACAGGTCTGGGGCTGCATTATGATTTCATTTTAATACGCACTAAAATACTATGCTGTGTCTGACTGTTTCATTTTAATATTATGCTGATATTGGCTGCAGAGGGATGGAGGAGTGTTTGGGAGTAGAGAGAGAAAGGGGGAGTGGACCATAGATGATGTGCTCCCTGCCGCCGTTGGATAAGCAGCTGCAGCAGCAAGTCGTATAACCCTAGCATACTTATTTGTTAGATAGTTTAATTAATTTCTTTGCGTGTTTTTGGGTACTTGCATTGTTTAATTCGTATATTTCGGGCGTATTATAGTATTTGACAGTTGTAGCATCGCGCTTTAGTGTTTACTTGGTAGATTCTTATTTAAATTGCGTGTGAGTTTCATATAGGAGGTGCAATTTCGAGTTTGTTACTGTAATCGTAAATTCAGCAGATTGTAGCGCAGTCGTTAGGCATTTGTACAGGTTAGTTAATACATTCTTTGCGTGTTTCGCTTGCATTATCTAGGCATGGACTCGTGTTTCAATAACTGTTGTTCAACATCGATTAGAATGGACAGGGACTGCGATTGCTGTGTTCGGATGAGGGCTGACTTGGCATCCCTTCGCTCACAGCTGCAATCGGCGCTGACTTCGGTCTCGCGGCTTGAGGCTGTTGCCAATGGGCACCACTGTGGGGAGCCGGACTTGGGTATCACGGGGATGTCAACCTTGTCCCGTCTGTCCCCAGATCGGTCTGCCACTGTGGTTGCCCCGGTTGCTGCCCGCAGTGGGGCTGAGCCCTCGCCAGTGGTTGATTGGGAGGTCGTTCCAAGGCGTGGCAGGCAGCGAAAGGCGTCCCCGGAGGCTGATCAGAAAGCCTCCCCGGTGCGTCTGACAAACCGGTTTCAGGCACTGTCTCTGTCTGAGCCAGATGCAGCTGCCTGTCCTGTTTCAGAGGATCATTCTCAGCCTTCAAGGTCCGGGCAATTGCAGAGGGTGGGCTTACTGTTAGTTGGGAGCTCCAATGTTAGGCGCGTAATGGGCCCCCTTAGGGATACGGCGGCTAAGGAGGGGAAGAAATCCAGTGTGCACTCCGTGTGCATTCCGGGAGGAGTCATTCCTGATGTGGAAAGGGTCCTTCCGGATGCCATGAAGAGCACAGGGTGCACCCAGCTGCAGGTGGTGGCACATGTCGGCACTAATGACGTGTGTCGCTTTGGATCTGAGGAAATTCTCTCTGGATTCCAGCGGCTATCTGATTTGGTGAAGGCTGCCGGTCTTGCATACGAGATGAAGGCAGAGCTCACCATCTGCAGCATCGTTGACAGAACCGAATGCGGACCTTTGGTGCAGAGCTGGGTGGAGGGTCTGAATCAGAGGCTCAGACGGTTTTGCGACCGTGTTGGCTGCAGATTCCTTGACTTGCGCCATAGGGTGGTGGGGTTTCGGGTTCCGCTGAATAGGTCAGAAGTTCACTACACTCAGCTGGCGGCTACACGGTTAGCGGAGACTGTGTGGCGTGGACTGGGCGGTTTTTTAGGTTAGAAGGCCTCGGGAAAGTACGGGGTGGGCTGCAATGTCAAAGGGTGCATGGCAATTACAGGACGTGCTTGGATAAAGGAACAGTCGGAATTATAGTTGTAAATTGTTGTAGTTGCGCTGGAAAAGTCCCTGAGCTTCAAGCGCTAATAGAAAGCACAGAAGCTGATATCGTTATAGGTACAGAAAGCTGGCTAAAGCCTGAAATAAGTTCTGCAGAAATTTTTACGAAGTCTCCGACGGTGTTCAGGAAAGATAGATTAGGCAGAATAGGTGGTGGAGTGTTTGTGTCTGTCAGTAGTGGTTTATCTTGTAGTGAAGTCGAAGTAGATACTCCGTGCGAATTGGTATGGGTGGAGGTTATACTTAACAGCCGAATTAAGTTAATAATTGGCTCCTTCTACCGACCCCCAGACTCCAATGATACAGTTGCGGAACAGTTCAGAGAAAGTTTGAGTCTCGTAACAAATAAATACCCCACTCATACGGTTATAGTTGGAGGGGACTTCAACCTACCCTCGGTATGTTGGCAAAAATACTTGTTCAAAACCGGTGGTTGGTAGAAAACGTCATCCGAGATTGTCCTAAATGCTTTACCCGAAAATTATTTCGAGCAGTTAGTCCACGAACCCACGCGAATTGTAAATGGTTGCGAAAACACACTTGACCTCTTAGCCACAAACAATCCAGAGCTGATAGAGAGCATCATGACTGATACAGGGATTAGTGATCACAAGGTCGTTGTAGCTAGGCTCAATACCATTTCTTCCAAATCCATCAGAAACAAACGCAAAATAATTTTATTTAAAAAAGCGGATAAAGTGTCACTAGAAGCCTTCCTAAAAGACAATTTCCATTCCTTCCGAACTGACTATGCAAATGTAGATGAGATTTGGCTCAAATTCAAAGATATAGTAGCAACAGCAATTGAGATATTCATACCTCATAAATTGGTAAGAGATGGAACGGATCCCCCGTGGTACACAAAAAAGGTCCGAACGCTGTTGCAGAGGCAACGAAAAAAGCATGCGAAGTTCAGAAGAACGCGAAATCCCGAAGATGGGCTAAAATTTACAGACGCGCGAAATTTGGCACGTACTTCGATGCGAGATGCCTTTAATAGGTTCCACAACGAAACATTGTCTCGAAATTTGGTAGAAAATCCGAAGAAATTCTGGTCGTATGTAAAGTACACAAGCGTCAAGACGCAGTCAATACCTTCGCTGCGCAGTGCCGATGGTACTGTTACCGACGACTGTGCCGCTAAAGCGGAGTTATTGAACGCAGTTTCCCGAAATTCCTTCACCAGGGAAGACGAATGGAATATTCCAGAATTTGAAACACGAACATCTGCTAGCATGAGTTTCTTAGAAGTAGATACCTTAGGGGTTGCGAAGCAACTCAAATCGCTTGATACGGGCAAGTCTTCAGGTCCTGATTGTATACCGATTAGGTTCCTTTCAGATTACGCTGATACTATAGCTCCCTACTTAGCAATCATATACAACCGCTCGCTCACCGATAGATCTGTACCTACAGATTGGAAAATTGCGCAGGTCGCACCAGTGTTCAAGAAGGGTAGTAGGAGTAATCCATTTAACTACAGACCTATATCATTGACGTCGGTTTGCAGTAGGGTTTTGGAGCATATACTGTATTCAAACATTATGAATCACCTCGAAGGGAACGATCTATTGATACGTAATCAGCATGGCTTCAGAAAACATCGCTCTTTATTCGCACGAAGTAATGGCCGCTATCGACAGGGGATCTCAAGTTGATTCCGTATTACTAGATTTCCGGAAAGCTTTTGACACCGTTCCTCACAAGCGACTTCTAATCAAGCTGCGGAGCTATGGGGTATCGTCTCAGTTGTGCGACTGGATTCGTGATTTCCTGTCAGGAAGGTCGCAGTTCGCAGTAATAGACGGCAAATCATCGAGTAAAACTGAAGTGATATCAGGTGTTCCCCAGGGAAGCGTCCTGGGACCTCTGCTCTTCCTGATCTATATAAATGACCTTGGTGACAATCTGAGCAGTTCTCTTAGATTGTTCGCAGATGATGCTGTAATTTACCGTCTAGTAAGGTCATCAGAAGACCAGTATCAGTTGCAAAGCGATTTAGAAAAGATTGCTGTATGGTGCGTCAGGTGGCAGTTGACGCTAAATAACGAAAAGTGTGAGATGATCCACATGAGTTCCAAAAGAAATCCGTTGGAATTCGATTAGTCGATAAATAGTACAATTCTCAAGGCTGTCAATTCAACTAAGTATCTGGGTGTTAAAATTACGAACAACTTCAGTTGGAAGGACCACATAGATAATATTGCGGGGAAGGCGAGTCAAAGGTTCCGTTTCATTGGCAGGACACTTAGAAGATGCAACAAGTCCACTAAAGAGACAGCTTACACTACACTCGTTCGTCCTCTGTTAGAATATTGCTGCGCGGTGTGGGATCCTTATCAGGTGGGATTGACGGAGGATATCGAAAGGGTGCAAAAAAGGGCAGCTCGTTTTGTATTATCACGTTATAGGGGAGAGAGTGTTTCAGATATGATACACGAGTTGGGATGGAAGTCATTACAGCATAGACGTTTTTAGTCGCGGCTAGACCTTTTTACGAAATTTCAAATTTTCTCTTCCGAATGCGAAAATATTTTGTTGAGCCCAACCTACATAGGTAGGAATGATCATCAAAATAAAATACGAGAAATCAGAGCTCGAACAGAAAGGTTTAGGTGTTCGTTTTTCCCGCTCGCTGTTCGGGAGTGGAATAGTAGAGAGATAGTATGATTGTGGTTCGATGAACCCTCTGCCAAGCACTTAAATGTGAATTGCAGAGTAGTCATGTAGATGTAGATGTAGATGTGAGGCACAATGGAGCCTCGAATTAACTATTTTCCGCATCTAAATTGTTTTATGATGCTTGTTAAGTACCAAAGCGTTCTTTTCAAATCTAAAAATTCTGCAATAAATAATATGTACATAGCACAACAGGACTGCTGCAATCATCCAGCATTTTTTTTAAAAATTCCCCATCAGCTCTGCCATCACCAACTCTTTAAATTTCACACCACCAACGTCTAACTGCTGCAGACATAGGCAGTGATCATAACCTGGTCATGATGAAAAGTTCACTGAGATTCAAACGTTTGAAGAAGAAGCCAGTAAAACTTAAATGGGAACTAGAAAAACTGAAAACTGAGGGACTGGCAAAGCACTATGCTCATGAAACAGACAACCTAATTAAAAATTTTCAACATGGTGGAGTAAATGAAGACTGGAATCAGATTAAATCTGGTATATACAAAGCAGCAGAAAAGATAGTTGGAAGAACTGAACCCAAAAACAAGAGGAAATGGATTACAGCAGATATTATTGAGCTTATAGAAAACAGAGGAACAAGGAAAAGCTGAATACAGAAGACTAAGGAATTTAGTAAATAGAGAAGCTAGGAAAGCAAAAGAAAATTTTCTTGGAGAAATGTGCAGGAAAGTAGAAGAAAATATGCAAAACGGAAGAACTGATTTAGCCTACAGAACAGCAAATCAATTTTTTTTAACAAACGTAAAACAGTACTCTCAGGCACAATAGAAAATAAAGAGGGGAAAATGCTGTTTGGTGAAGACATGCTGAAGAGATGGAAAGAATACATAGAGGAGTTGTATGCTGGAACACCTCTTTCGGAGGAAGTAATAGGAAGAGAAGAGGAAGTAGACGAAGATGACAAGGGAGATGACATTCTGCAAGAAGAATTTGACAGAGCTCTAAAAGAACTACAGGACAACAAAGCAACGGGTATTGATGACATCCCTGCATAACTAATAAAGAATGCTGGTGACGACATGAAAATGATGCTGCTTAAACTTATTAGGTCCATCTATAACACAGGAGAGATACCGACAGACTTCCAGAAATGTATCATTGTTCCTATACCAAAGAAGGCAGCAGCTACAAAATGTGAACAGCACCGAACTCTTAGCCTAATATCACATGCATCAAAAATTCTCATAAAAATAGTTCTGAAGAGAATTGAAGAGAAGGTGGAGGATATGCTGAGTGAAGATCAGTTTGGTTTCAGAAGGGGATTGGGAACAAGAGAGGCGATTCTGGCACTAAGACTCATTATCGAAAAACAATTACAGAAAAATAAACCAACTTATATTGCCTTTATAGACATGGAAAAGGCATTTGATAACGTTATCTGGCAAGAGATGTTCAGAGTGCTGAGGAAAATTGGAATAAAGTACAAAGACATCCGCGTGATACTCAGTTTCTATAAGAATGAGGTGGCAGTGATTAGGAACTGTCACCAGGAACAACAAGCAAATATTAGAAAAGGGGTAAGACAAGGATGTGCTCTCTCTCCTCTTATATTCAATGCTTACATCCAGGAAGCTATAGACCAAGTTCGAGAAACTACTGAAGTGGGGATCAAAATTAATGGGCAGAAGATAGACATGGTACGTTATGCAGATGATATTGGTATAGTCACGGAGACAGAAGAAGATCTAGAGGAAGTCCTCAGAACAACGGAAAAAATTCTATACAATCAGTATGGAATGAGCATAAACAAGAAAAAGACTAAAGTGATGGTATGCAGTACAGGAGCAGAATATGAACCTCCGAGAATTAGAATTGGAAGAGAGGAGCTGGAAGTGATACAGGAATTTACTTACCTGGGAAGCAAAATCACAAGGGATGGTAGAAGCCGGAAAGAAATTGCGACCAGAATACAAAAGGCCAAAATTGCATTTAATCGGAGAAGGAACTTACTCACCAGCAACAACATCAGTCTGAAAATAAGGAAACGCATCATGAAAGGTTTCGTTTGGAGTGTGGCCCTATATGGATGTGAAACTTGGACAGTTGGAAGAGCAGAGAGAAGACGGCTAGAGGCCCTGGAGATGTGGTGCTATAGAAGGATGATGAAGATCAGCTGGACAGACAAAGTAACAAATGAAGAGGTGCTTAGAAGAGTACAGGAAACCAGATCTCTGTGGAGGCACATCCAAACAAGAAGAGACAAACTTGTAGGGCACATCCTACGACACAACAATATCATTGGAACAATAGCAGAAGGAGTTATTGAGGGAAGGAATCGGCGGGGGCGACCAAGGATATCATACATGCAACAGATCATGAATGACGTTGGATGTAACACATATGTGGAAATGAAGAGGAAAGCAGACAGAAGAGAGGAATGGCGCTCTGCTGCAAACCAACCTCAGGGTTGAACACTAAAGAAGAAGAGAACGTCTAACTTTTTTTATTATACATTTTGTGTCACTCGGCGAATACTGTGCCAAAGGTGCTAGAAACTGAACTATGCACAATTCAGCCCATAGGGTTACTGCTGTTGTCGATGGTGGTAGCACAGAGATGCTCCAAAATATAACAGCAAATGAGATAATGGAATGAAAGTAGGAAAAGTAAACAATTGTTCCAGAGTCAGAGACACTGGGGATCAGTCTTTTAGTGAAAAATACAGCATTTAGTTTCTACACTACATCTTGAATGTGATACTCGAAGACATCTCCCTTCTACCCTCCATCCCAATAATTTAAAATGGTCGACTTCACCCACTTTTGACCACCATCAGAGAATAATATTTCGCTTTTTCTGGAGTTTCTTGTTACAAACTATGCGTTGGATTTAGTTAGATCATTTGTGTTACATTCCACGTCTTTCACAACATTTGTGCCATCTGCAAAGGGAACAATTTTTGTCTTCTCTTATAGTGTCAGATCGCTGATATATATCAAGCAAAGCAATGGATCCATAACAGAACCCTGTGAAACCGCTCACTCTAGATTATATGACCTCTGTGAGACTGAAATCTTCTCCTTGTTCGCTGACGCTGGAGTACAATCTTCAGCTTTCTACTATCCAGATATGTTGTGAGCCATTGCTGAGTTTTTTCTCGAATCGCATAATGTTCTAGCTGAGTGGTCGTCAAACTACGGCTCGAATCAAGTATTAGTGCGGCCCGCGGTCCTTAGCCGTTTCTTATAATAAAATTTATATTACGCTATCAGTCGAATCGAAAAGCGTCAAGTAACATTAAGACCTTCGCGAGAGTGTACTTTTCCTGTTGAGTAACAGGCAAAAATATTTACAGAGACATTAATATTTTAACAGGTGCTTAATTTTAACTGATGTTGGTGAATTTGTGAATTTTGTGGTTACGTTCCTATGGGACCAAACTGCTGAGGTCATCGGTCCCTAGGCTTACACACTACTTACTATAACGTAAAGTAACTTAAGCTAAGGACAACACTCACACCCAGGCCGGAGGGAGGACTCGAACCTCCGACGCGGGGAGCCCCGCGAACCGTGGCAGAGCGCCCCAGACTGAGCGGCTACCCAGCGTGGCTGGTGAATTCTACCGTGAAATAAGTTGGCCGAAGTGGAAGTGGGATAATTAGCACTGCCACTGTGGGGTTAGACGATGTGAGAGAGGCGAATGTTTTATCTTTTTTCTTCCAGTACCGACGACTCACGAGGATGCGTGACTAGTACCGATCAGATACTACTATAAATTTTGACACGGAAGTAGCATGGGTTCATGAATATGCAGTACAGAATTGGCCATCTTCAAATGCGCTTCATATTTGTAGCAAGGAAAATTAAATTAATGAAGGCCGTTATATTACTACAGTGTGAGTAGAAGAAAACTGGCATTTAAATCACTTATTAAACGTTTGTCCTCATGTCTGATATTTAATAGCGCATTTAAAAATATGTAGAAATACTGTTAACTGTAAGTAGTCTGTTGGCGGCAAATAACATACATATGTATGTAGGTTATCGTTAATACACTCCTGGAAATTGAAATAAGAACACCGTGAATTCATTGTCCCAGGAAGGGGAAACATTCCTGGGGTCAGATACATCACATGATCACACTGACAGAACCACAGGCACATAGACACAGGCAACAGAGCATGCACAATGTCGGCACTAGTACAGTGTATATCCACCTTTCGCAGCAATGCAGGCTGCTATTTTCCCATGGAGACGTTCGTAGAGATGCTGGATGTAGTCCTGTGGAACGGCTTGCCATGCCATTTCCACCTGGCGCCTCAGTTGGACCAGCGTTCATGCTGGACGTGCAGACCGCGTGAGACGACGCTTCATCCAGTCCCAAACATGCTCAATGGGGGACAGATCCGGAGATCTTGCTGGCCAGGGTAGTTGACTTACACCTTCTAGAGCACGTTGGGTGGCACGGGATACATGCGGACGTGCATTGTCCTGTTGGAACAGCAAGTTCCCTTTCCGGTCTAGGATTGGTAGAACGATGGGTTCGATGACGGTTTGGATGTACCGTGCACTATTCAGTGTCCCCTCGACGATCACCAGAGGTGTACGGCCAGTGTAGGAGATCGCTCCCCACACCATGATGCCGAGTGTTGGCCCTGTGTGCCTCGGTCGTATGCAGTCCTGATTGTGGCGCTCACCTGCACGGCGCCAAACACGCATACGACCATCATTGGCACCAAGTCAGAAGCGACTCTCATCGCTGAAGACGACACGTCTCCATTCGTCCCTCCATTCACACCTGTCGCGACACCACTGGAGGCGGGCTGCACGATGTTGGGGCGTGAGCGGAAGACGGCCTAACGGTGTGCGGGACCGTAGCCCAGCTTCATGGAGACGGTTGCGAATGGTCCTCGCCGATACCCCAGGAGCAACAGTGTCCCTAATTTGCTGGGAAGTGGCGGTGCGGTCCCCTACGGCGCTGCGTAGGATCCTACGGTCTTGGCGTGCATCCGTGCGTCGCTGCGGTCCGGTCCCAGGTCGACGGGCACGTGCACCTTCCGCCGACCACTGGCGACAACATCGATGTACTGTGGAGACCTCACGCCCCACGTGTTGAGCAATGCGGCGGTACGTCCACCCGGCCTCCCGCATGCCCACTATACGCCCTCGCTCAAATTCCGTCAACTGCACATACGGTTCACGTCCACGCTGTCGCGGCATGCTACCAGTGTTAAAGACTGCGATGGAGCTCCGTATGCCACGGCAAACTGGCTGACACTGACGGCGGCGGTGCACAAATGCTGCGCAGCCAGCGCCATTCGACGGCCAACACCGCGGTTCCTAGTGTGTCCGCTGTGCCGTGCGTGTGATCATTGCTTGTACAGCCCTCTCGCAGTGTCCGGAGCAAGTATGGTGGGTCTGACACACCGGTGTCAATGTGTTCTTTTTTTCATTTCCAGGAGTGTATAAGGGGCGATCAGAAAGTTTCCGTTTGGAGGCCGTACAGTCCAAAACCAATATGCCAATCACGCAAAACTACCCTGATCACATAAGCTCTCATCTCATCGATGCACCCGGTTGAAGATGCTCGTTGGGTAAAATGCAGTGTCACACTGCACGAAGAGGTACGAAACTGCCTGTTGCACATACTCGTCCGACAGGAATCGTCGACCCTTGAAGGCCTTTTCAAAGAGGCCAAATGCGTGATAATCGCATGACGAGACATTAGGACTATAGCGCGGGTGTACAAGTATCACCCACTTGAGTTGGCATAACTTTTACGTTACAACATTCACTATATGGGGAAGTGCGTTATCATCAACTTGGTCCATCATTTCGCAACGGTGGTTATCAACAGACATGCTGCCCCATACATATTCTTCGTTCTCCGGTGCATGTCTATCGGTGTTTGTCGTTCGGCAGGCTAGAAAAGAGTAACAGCACTTTGGTACTGTTTGGAAATACTTGGTAATAACGTCGCCATAGTTCACGTTTCCGCATTTACTGCATGCATCTTGCAAAGACAGGAATGACGGACTAATCCCTTGCTTTCATGTTGGTGCTTAGATACACCCATCGGAGTCGTTGCATATACGGCCTCAAACGGTAAGTTTCTGATCGCTCATTATAATGTCAGTACGTATGCAGCCCGAGGTGCCGCTCCACTGTGTCGGTATCAAGACCTCTGTTCTAGCTTGTGTATGGTCTATACAATCGAATGCTTTCGGTCAATCATAGAAAATAGTTGTTATCGTCGACGAACCGCATTTTTTGCTTTGTTCGATCACGAATTCAGGACTGTTAAAGGCGTCATGAAGATGTGGTGGTCTACAGAGGCCGGAGATCAAATTTATGCGAAGTCAGTTAGACCTGCGCGAGATATGTTGCGTTTCCCAAAACGCTGTCACCTAGTATCGGCTGGAGACCCTCGCCGCTGCGGCGTGCAGGGGATATCGGATGCGGCGTCAGCTGGCCGCTGCGCGCCCGCCTGGCCGGCCGCGGACGGCAGGTAGCTTAACGATCTAATTACCGCCTCCACCGCCGCCGCCGCCGCCACCGCTCGATACGGGCGCCACCCACGCCCGCCGCCGAACCGAAGCAGCAGTCGTTAGGCCGACACGGCTGTTGAGGCGGACGCTGCAGTCACGGGCTCACACCAAGTTATAGGTACTCAACAGCCGATTCGGCAACTCGTCAAAGCTGCCCTTACCGCAGCGACATGAACTCGGCAACCAGCAGCAGACCTGTGATTCTCATTTAGGCATGCCATACTGCAGCGGTTTAGCAACATCGAGCTAAACAGTACCACAAAATTTCTCAAATAAAATTGTAATTATAGTTCCAGAGATCCCTCCAAGTCTCAAACATCAATGTTGTATATGTGCAAACTGAAGCGATGAAGAGCCGGGATTCGAACCCTGTCTCCTGATCACTAGGAAGATACGCTAGCCACTTCGCCAGCTGACACAGTGACTTATCACAACTGCACGGACCACCCTTTCAGATTCGAACAGCATTGCAGAGATTTTCCAACTGTATTGAAACAGCACCTCCGCGTCGAACTAAACGGAGGATCCTAATCGAAAGTCAGGCGTAAGTGCTTTAATTAAATGAAACTATACGGTTCCAGAGCTTTTCAATTCTCAAACATCTGTAATGCATATATGCAGCCTGAAGCGACGAATCAAAATTTGTTCCAAGGCCGGGATTGGACAAAGCACGTACGCCTGAGTTTCAGGCAGGACCCCCGTTTCCTCCGATGCTGAGGTGTTACTCCAGTAAAGTTGAAGAGCCTCTGCATGGCTGTTTGAGTTTAGGGGAAAACCAAGTGGAATGTGGCGTGAATGGGAATTTAAACTGAGGAGGGAGACGCGCAGAGTAGTCTATGCAGTTACGCAAAGACACTGGCGTAGTGGTTAGCGGATCTGCCTAGTGGAAAGGAGGCTCAGGCTCGAAACCCACCAATGGTACAAATTTTCTTTCGTCGCTTCAGTCTCCGTATAAAAATACAAAATTTTTGTAAAAATTAAAAAAAAGGCAAATTATTAGCTCTAATGCTCTAAAGGATGCTATAATGATGAGAAACCTTTAAAGACGAAGATGAATTTACTAACGAAATTCATTTGTTAGTACTTTCATTCAGAAGATTTTTCGATGCGTCGATAACAATTAAGTTTTCCACGAAACACTTCAGCAAGTGTTGTCTGCCCTTTCACCACTTTGCCACCGCATGTTTTGTTTCCATTAAGAGAAAAAGTTTTACAGTGTTGTTCTAATACTTTCTTTGAAATTGTAAAGGCAGCAGGAATAAAATACAGGGAGTGTAAGGTTATCTACGACTTCTAACAAACCAGGTCGCAGTTGCAAGAGACGAAAGGGTAGCAATAGTTGAGAAGAGAGACAGAGTTGTAGCCTGTACATCATGTTATCCACTCTGTACGTCCAAGGGCTGGACAAGAATACGGAAACACCTAAACGCAACACACTAATACTGTGTAGAAAACCTGTTGGCATTCAAAACAGCTTCCAGCCGTCTCGCAATGAGTGAATACTCGTCCTGCATCGTGTTCAAGGGTATTTTTTACTACTCTTCCAGCAAAATACTGGCAAATTCAGATAACGATGACGGAGGTGGACAGCGATCACGCGTCCTTCTGTCCAAAGCAGACCAAAAATGCTGAGTGATACTATCTGGTGACTGGTGGCCAGGGGAGGTGGAACAATTCCTCCCCGTGCTCACTAAACTAGTCCTGGTTGGTGTGAGCTGTGTGAACAGTGGCTCTGTCGTCCTGGAACGTAGCATCGCTATTGGGGAAGAAACATTGCACATGGACCTGATCAGCCAAAATGGTCATACAGTCCTTGGCAGTAATGCAACCTTACATAGTAACCGTGCGGCCCACGGGATGCCACGATATGGCTACCCAAACCATCAACCAGCTCATGCCATGTTTACCTCTTCGGACGTAAACTCTGCCAGGGGTTGGAAACAGCGTGAAACAAGAGCCATCTGACGAAATAACTTTCTTCCATCGTTCCGTAGTACAAGACTTATGGCTTCGGCTTCACATGTTCCTGGCACGCGCATTTGCGTTACTAATGAGTGGTTATGGAATTCCAACTCGCCCTGCAATCCCCTGCTTAGGGGCAGCTCCCTTCGTGTTGTTTTCGTGCTAACAGAGTGCACGAGTGCGACATTCAGTTCTGAGGTGACTCCTGCAGCTGTTGTCCTCTTACTTTTCGTCATAATATTCGTCAATGACATTCTGCCACGATCTCTAAATACATACTTTCACTCGTGTGGTGACTTACAGAATTAGATTTCTCCGCTTTCTCTGTAGGAGGTATAAATCTTCGATACGGTGCCTCTAGAAACACCAAACACTTCGACTCGCTTTGGTTACGGAGGCACACGTCACACGAGCACTGCTAATTTACCCACGTTCCAGCTTACTTTGTACCTACATAATGCACTCACAGCTACATAGAACGTTGTTCTGACATTTGCAATGTATTGAGAACACTTATAGGAGTCGTTCCGTTCATGGTCAACTACAACAACGCAACTTGTACGCTTGGCTATTATCTGCCTTTATATTGAAACACCTATTTCTCTCGGTGTTTCCATATTTTTGTTCGATCCCTGTCCAGCAAGCAGTCAAGGAAACCAAAGAGAAATTTGCATAGGGAATCAAAGTCCTGGGAGAAGAAATTAATACTTTGAGATTTGCCGATGACATTGTGGTTCTATCAAAGATTCTAAAAGTCGTGGAAGACAAGTTGAACGGAATGTATAGTGGCTTGAAAAGAGGTTATGAGTATCAACGAAAGAAAATAAATAAATAAATAAAATAAAAGCGTAAAGAAATGTAATCGAAGTAAACCCTGTGCTGTCGACGGTATTAGATTAGGAGATGAAACATTAACAGTAGTACATCATGGCTGATGTAGAGAGGGGAATAAAATGCAGACAGGTTATTGTAAGGAAGACATTTCTGAAAAGCAGCAATTTAATAGCATCGAATATAAACTGAAATGTTAAGGAGTCTATTCTGAAGGAGTGCATGTACAGTGCAGCTCTGTAAGGAAATGAAATGTGGACGACAGGCAGTTCAGTGAAGACTAGATCGTTCTGAAATTTGATGTTCCAGTGAGAGTAACAAATCATTGACGATTGACTTAATCGAAGATTTTTGCATAGCAATGGCGTTTATGGAGAGAAATAGTGATCAGTACATGTTAATCACTATTCACTAATGGCATTTAACAGTTGGCCGATGTTTTGATTCACAGGCCTCTGTATTAAGCAAAATTCACCGTGTGTGTGCCCTGTTTGTGTGCATACGAGTGGGAACAGTTACACTGTCTCGTGTGCTGTTTAACATTTTGTCTCTCGTAGTGCTATTCATCTTATTTATCTGAAGAGAACTGTGTTGATAACCGATTTGTCCATAGTTTATGCTTGTTTCCAAAACTTGGTACAGACATAGTGAAACACCCATCCGTAAAAACCCGATTCTTGTTTATTTGTTTGTTATTTAATTTATCAGCATACTACATGAGGTAACTGAAGTTTGTTATACGTTATGTGTTTAATCTATTGCATAAGCAGTAGTCGAGTCCTTTATGATTACCCGCTGCAGTTGCCCATAGCTATCCTGCAACAGAAGCGCTCTGTTGTGATAAGCAGGCGTGTGTGGTGTAACAGTATTTTCAGCCTCTATCGTGAAGTAAAAGACAGGAACTCGTCAAATATTTTTACGCAAGTGCTTGTCTTCAGAACAGAACGTTTTATTATTATTGTGTGTAACAGTTACGCTCATATGGTTTGTTCGTATTAATAAGTTATATTAATTAAAACAGTTTATTGCTTCGATGGCGCGCTGTTAACTAAGATACTCCCAAAGTAACCCGTATTATCATGTTTTTATACTATAAGTTCTCACAGAATACATTTTATTTTAAGCTCGATGTTTTTATTGTGAGCTGAAGTTGAATTCTGCTACTATTTTCATTGGCCATGTGATATAAATATGTATTCTGTATGCCACTCCCATGCTACAATATATTTCACAACCTTTAGAAAACATAGCTATTTCATGGACATCGGTATTAGCAGTTGAGTAGTATCAATCGGCCAACTTCTTTTAAGTCACTGAGTCATTCTTGTGACTGTACCGAGAGAATTGACACAGTGGCTAAGTCATTATTCTCGCATTTGGGAGAGCGGCGCTTAGGACCATCCACGTTACTGTTACCTTCCACACGGAGCACGTCCGTATCTCACCATTGACTTCTAGTATCAGCCGCACGCAGTTGACGTTAACAAGTGTATGAGCCTGAAGATGACGTTGTTCTGGAAACATCCCCCAGGCTGTGGCTAAGCCATGTCTCCGCAATATCCTTTCTTTAAGGAGTGCTAGTTCTGCATGTTTCGCAGGAGAGCTTCTGTAAAGTTTGGAAGGTAGGAGACGGATACTGGCAGAAGTAAAGCTGTGAGTACCGGGCGTGAGTCGTGCTTCGGTAGCTCAGATGGGTGTCTGCCGCCGGCAGTGCTGCGAGGCGGTCACGCGCCAGAGCGCTGCGGGCGAGGCGCGCACGGTGTGTTTGTGTTTACTTCGGCCGCTGTAAGTGCCGTTTTCCCTTCTAGACCACCATGGCGCACAACTATCGGAAGAAGACACTACGTTTCAACTTCTGTTCCGACTTTGCCCGACCCAAGGCCCTGGAGGTAGAACGATTTATTCGCGATGAAGTTAAGATACCACCAAGGGATCTAATTGGTATCCACTTGTCGATAGTTAGCAGTACCGTCTACGTCAAAATGATCAACGATGCGGCGTGCGACAAGGTGCTTCAAGAGGCAAAACGTGGACTGCGCTTCTGCCATTCCGACGGCAACGTCGGACCCGTTACCGTCGATCACGCAGGTCTCGGCACACGGACGATAAGGATCTTCGAACTGCCGTTCGAACTACCTGCAGACGTCGTCATCGAGGCGCTCCGTCCCTATGGCAACGTTCTGGAACATGTTGCCGAACGATGGGTACAATTTCAGACCTATCCCGTTTTAAACGGTGTTAGACAGGTCCGCATCGAGTTACAGAAACACGTGCCTTCTTATCTACGTATCGGAGGCTGCCGTGCCATTATAATGTACGACGGCCAACCTCGAACCTGTTCCGCTTGCGGGAAAGAAGGTCACCTACGGTCTGAATGCATTCAACGACGTGTCGCGCAGCTCCCGTTATCGGAAGCGTCCGTCACACCCACTATGACCGCCTTACCGGTCACTTACGCAGCGGCTCTTGCCACGTCTACAGTTTCGTCCAGTCCGTCGCCCGTTCCTTCCGATCGGCACGTCCCACCGTCCCAGTCACCTATGGACGGTGCGGACGTCCCACCTGACAACCCTGCCGCCGAACAGGCTCCCGCACCGGACGCTGAGGAGAACAGTACTTCTTCACAACACCTGTTTGACAATTTCAGTGTACCCACCGACGCATTCGAACCAGGTCGACGCTCTTCCTTGCCGTCGTCCGACACTGAGGAACACGTGCGCAAACAACGCTCTCCACGTAGGCGCAAACGCCGTCGCCGTTCACCCACGGCTTCTCAAAGCGTCGCCACCCGCGACGACGAAGACGACACCCAACCAACCGACATTTCCATGCAGAGGTCGGCGGACAACTTTCACGATGATCAAGACATTTCGCAGGACGGGACCTCTATGGAGGTCGCCACGCACAATGTAACGATCGGTGCGCCGGTTGAGACGCCTGTCTCCCCGCCGACAACTCCAGATCTCTCTCACCACGACGCAATTCCCATGGACATTGGACGGACCCATGGCATAGGAGCATGGGCCGACGAGACTGAGGAAGATACGCCCCCTCCTCCGGATGAGTTGCCTCCGCCGGACAAGGCTGCCTGTTAACATCAAAGGCGAGGCCCAGCACCTGATGGGACGGGACTTCCTGTCGGTGCCCTCCTCTTACTTGCCTTGGTGATGGTAGATGCGCGTCCACCACCACTGAAACAAACGTATCGGTTTGCCACGCTGAACATCAACATGATCGGCACTGTACCCAAGCTGCAACTCCTATGTGACATGCTTCGGGCCTCTGACGTCGACGTCGCCCTTCTTCAGGAAGTACGCGTTGCCACCCTACCACCAGTCTAAGTCTACGACTCATACACGTCCACATGTGATCAATCAGGGCGTGGAGTGGCTTTCTACATACGCGAAGGAATCCCACTCAAGGACACGACAATCCTTCCCTGTGGAAGAGGCATGGCTGTTACCATCTTCGACACGCGCGTCATCAATATCTACGCTCCGTCTGGCTCCACGAACCGTCGGCAGCGGTCCACTTTCTTCGGACATGACGTGGCGCCCCTGTTTTCTGGAAGCTATGATCGCCTTATCATGGGAGGCGATTTCAACTGTGTCATCCATCCGCAAGACCAAATGCCTGGTTATTCGCCATGCCCGGCGCTTCTCACCTTAATCGAAGATTTTCACCTAGTGAACGTTTGGGAGAAAATTCATGGCAATACCCCCGGTTTCACCCATTATACAGCACATTCTGCGAGCAGACTGGACCGGTTATATGTCTCTGCCCACCTTGGCAATGACGTCGCCCAAGCTGAACGGTGGCCCCATGCATTCTTGGACCACTGCGCCGTCATTTGCTCCCTGGCTCTGCCACCTCAGTCAGTGTGGTGCAGCAGAGGTTACTGGAAGCTTAATACCTCCCTCCTTAATGATCCACACTGCCGACAATGTATTGCCACTACGTGGGCGTCTTGCGAAAGACGCCTTCCGCAGTACACATCCACGTTCCATTGGTGGCTCAAATGTGCCAAACCTGCGATCAGAAAGGCCTTCATACAATGTGGCAAGGAAGCAGCAGCATGGCATCGAGACACCACAAATTTTTACTACGCCGTCCTCCGTGAGCTCGATGCACTCCCTCCATCACCTGACACCCATAGGGAACGACAACGTACCAAAGCTCGTCTCCTCTCTCTTCAACGTGCACGACTGCATGGTGTCGTGGTGCGTTCCCGACGACAAGACCTCCTCCATGACGAAACCCCATCCACAATCCATGCCGCATCCGACCACAGTCGTCGACGTCGACTCTTCGTCTCCCACATCACGACCTCCGATGGTGTTCACCACACAACACAGGCGGCGGTGGTGTCTGCCTTTGCTGAACATTATCGCCAATTTTATGATGATGAACAGATGGCGACGCCCATTCCTGATGATCTCCGTCCTTCCCCTGACCGGTCACTCACCGTAGCGGAGTCAACGTCCATGATGTCTGCAATCACCGCAGAAGAGGTAGTAGATGCGATCAACAGAGGGGCCAAGAACAAATCACCAGGACCAGATGGTCTCCCAGTGGAGTTTTACCGGGCATTCACCACGTTGATGCTTCCTCGCTGGACGGAAATGATTCAGGAACTCTTTACTCCATCCTTCCCAATTCCACCTGAATTCGTCACTGGCATTCTTCTACCTGTGCCTAAACCGAAGGGAGGGTCTCATGTCTCTGCATATCGCCCCCTTACACTCCTGAATGCAGACTATAAAATCTATGCACGCCTCTTAGCAGCGCGCATACGCACCGTCTTACCTACGGTCCTTTCACCTGAGCAGACTGCACGTGGTTGTGGGGCCACCTTACAAACAGCCCTAGGAGAATGCCGTGACCTCATTGCACTGGCGTCGGTTTGTCGCCTTCGTGCAGCACTGGTATCCGTCGATTTCACGAGTGCCTTTGATCGCGTTCGACACCCATTCCTCCTCATGGTGGCGACACGTATGGGGTTCCCATTACTTTTTGTCGATGCCATTCGCCGGTTACTACTTCCCGCCGTCTCGATGGTATAAGTCAATGGGAGGCTTGTAGGACCGATTCCTATACGCCGCTCTGTACGTCAAGGATGCCCTATGTCTACATTACTATATGCCATTGCACTTGAGCCCCTCATCACTGGACTTACCTCTAGACTGCAGGGCCTCACTTTGCGTGACTACACTTTCCACTGTAGGGCTTATGCGGACGATCTTCTCTTTCTCACCTGCTCCTCCACGGAACTCAATGACGCCATCCAATGGATCCACCAGTATGGACATCTTTCTGGTAGCATTCTTAATGTCCGTAAATCGACTATGATGCACATTGGGCGCGGCCTCCCGGCTATGGTGCCGAACCCACTCCCAGTCAGTACCACCCTTCGTTACTTGGGTATCGAATTTACGAGCTCCACACACTGCACAGTGGCCCTGGCATACCGGCGGCTTTTGCAGTCGATTCGGCACCATGTCCGCGGTCAAGTGCACCGTAACTTAAACCTACTCCAACGTGTGTCCTATGTCAACATGTATGTAGCCCCTAAACTGGTACACGTCGCCCAGATCCTCCCAATGCCGTTACTCCTTGGCCGCCGCATCCATTCAGCCTTTGGATATTTCGTGTCAGCAGGGGCACTTTTCAAAGTCCGCTACAGCACTTTAACATTGCCTCCTGCAAAAGGTGGCCTCGGACTCGTCAACGTGCGGGCACGATCTTCTGCACTCATTGTCCACACTCTGTTGCGGCACTGGCAGGAGACGGTTCCGTCCTTAACACGTAGTCTCTTAGATATCCTCCAACCAGCTTCTCTCGATCCACCGATCAATGTGGCACCTATTTCTCCATTATTGTACCACGTCGCCAATTGTTTCATAGAACTCAGCTACGTTCGGGCCGATCTTCCAGTCGCCCGTCCTCCCCGTACAAAAGATTATTATCGTTTGTGTATGCTGTCCAACCCTTGCGACCCCATGGTGCTACGGCATCCTGACATTAACTGGCGCACAGTTTGGGGGTGTGTGCATGCACCCTTTTTACCGTCGTCTGTGTCTGCACTCTGGTATGTTTTAGTTTATGGAAAGTTCCCGACTAACAGTCGACTTTATCGCATAGGACTGGCCACCTCCCCACTCTGCCCTGACTGTCAGCTCGAAGACACCGACGAGCACCGTCTTACGTGCCCCCTGAAACAAAACGTATGGCTCCTCATCCAACGAATCGTGGGCTTTTACCTCCGTGCCCCGCCAACGACGGTAACCCCGGATTTCCTGTTGTTGCCCCAGACATTTCACTACCCTCTTGCTAAGCACCATACTCTCATCTGGTTTCGAGGACTGGCTTTAGAATACCTCTTTCAAAATGGTCCGCATACAGTCCTTGACTTCTGGTACAAAGTTGTGACCTCGCATAGCACCCTCGCCCGAAAACCATCTTACCGACAAACTTTTGCCGGTTGTCTGCGCAGCGTCTTCCTTGACCCCCCTCAAAGCTGGGGTGTACCATGCATACCTGTCACATGATGCAACACCCTTATCCACGTTCCCATGCATCGACAAAAAAAAATAAAAAATAAAAAATAAAAAAATTTTAAAAAAAGCAAAAAGACAGAATATGTTATACTTTGTTGTATTTAATGTTTTTTCTTTTTAATGTATTTATTTATTTATTTTTGCTTAACTAACAGTTATTTGTATATGTTTAAATGGAATGGTACCTTGAAGAACTCTTGCATAGTGAATATATATGTACTTTTAGTTTCTTCAATACAAATTATTACAAAAAAAAGAAACAAAAAAGGATGTTATATTTTGTTGTATTTAATGTTATTCTAATAATTTTAAAAAAAAAGTGGTACAGCACTGGTGTAGTAAACCAGGGGTCGTAAGAAAAAAAAAAGGATGGTAGAGCACTTGCCCGCGAAAGGCAAAGGTCCCGAGTTCGAGTCTCGGTTGGGCACACAGTTTTAATCTGCCAGGAAGTTTCAACGTTGAAACTAGTTGCCAAAATAAAATCGACATCTTAAATACAGTTGGAGGAATTTCTTCATTTTTAATATAAATTTATACCAGTTGACGTCCCTCTGTCCTCCATTTCGACTATGGACATAAGGACATCCACGTTAAAAGTTTCCTGTGATTGCTCTCAGTCACTTAAGGAAATTACCGGAGTGGCTCTTTCGAACGAGGCGCGGCCGAATATCATTCCGTGTCCTTCGCCTAATCCGTGATAATGCCCCCTGTGTAATGACCTCGTTGTCGACGCAACATGAGACACTGATGTCCACTTCTTTTCTAGCGGATGTCTTCTTAGCAGACTGAAACTGTGTTGCCAGGTTGCCGTTTACGGCTAGCGGACGTTGAGCAGGATTTAACACTAGTGATTTGTTATTTGCATTTATCGTAATTATTTGATTGAAAATAGATGGACGTTCCGGTTACCTTAACGAGTGATCTGTACCTAAAGTCTGTGTTGCCGCAGATTTTGAGAATTAGCGTTACGTGTGTCATATAAATATTTTAGGTCAGACATTCTGAAGATGGAAGAACAAAGATTACGTTCTGTATCGTGTTCAGCCTGCAAGCGCGGTGCTGTTACCCCTTATCTCGGCAGGGGCCCTATTCCAGCAACAACACTTTTTGTCAGCATAACGGACGGCTTGTTGACCGCTAAGGCTACGTTTATCTAAGGACTCAAGCCTGATTACGTCCGTCAGAGTAAACAACAGCACCCCTGCTCCCCCTTGCTCCTTTTACGTGCAGCTCCTTTTAAAGTTGAACTTTCCTAAAAATACATCACAGACAGCGCGATCTACAAGGAGGAGCTCCCGTTTCCAGTAAATGATACGTCTGTGCGCCGTTGCTTGTTCGATCTAACTTACCACCCGTATTATGCACGGAGGTCGTGTCTCCGGCATCTATGACGTAGACGAATGAAGAAACTTATTTACACTTTTTGGTGCGATGGTGATAATATAAATAAGCCTCGCACTGTACGCCGACACGTTTCCGGTATACAACAATTGGAATCGCATTACACACAACATTGCCTAACCAGTTGAACAGGAGATATGCATCACGATAGCACAATCAAATCAAAATAGCATACTTGTGGAAAATAAGAGCAGTCTAATCGTATATCAGATTAGTTCATCAGCGGAATCATAATTGTATTGAGTCAGACATGCTCGGAAGCACTGCAAAACGGAGACCGAAAAATTTGTCTCCAGATTGTCAGAAAACAAGACAATAACGAGATGGGAGAACTTAAGATTATCTCTACCACATCAGCACTCAAAAAACATGCTTTACCTCTGTAGACATGTGAATATCATACGGAAGACATCTCAGAATTTTCATAAGGTGATCCTTATATCCTCCAAACTTGTGTAATTTTAAAAATATTCGTGAATATCGTTTTGCAGCTATTAGGGAATGTATAATAACATAAGAGTCTTGATTCAACGGTCAGCGGGTACAGACTTCGTATGAAAGTCAGGTAGAAATTCTCATCCAAGAATAATAAATATTCCATTTGCAACAACAAGAGTATCGTTGAAATATTGAGGAAATAAGGGAATGAAGAATGGGCAAAAAATTACAAAATAAATAATAAAGTCATTAACTAAATAACCAAGTAACTTTAGGAAGGGTACACGCTCTAATCATCTTCGACTAACCATTATTCATTTAAGCATCTGAGCCAATAAGTATCTTCGTCTTTCCGCACATTGTTTCTTGCCCAGTCGCTGTCACGATGTTTAGGGGATATTCGTGGTAACAGAGATGTGAGTTTAAATCATCCTCTTGGCGCATATTGTCGTAGCAATGAAGTGTACACTACCAACTCCCCTCGCCAATTCTCTGCCATCGAACTTCGAAAAGACACAGTATAAATAGTAGAGAGCTTGTAAGACAACAAGCACGTAGAAAAAGTTTAAGGTTTAAAATTACAGCATCAACACTTGGTAAAAAATGCAGCTTGGAAGAGTATACAACAAAAATTTTGAAGCCAAAGGAAAAAAAAATCTTCATTTGGTATGCCGACGTTGTGAGACATGGATGGTATAAAAACAAAAAAGTCAGCAGCTTCTCTTATTTTTCACTTCATAATGTCAAACAGCATTATTTTTTTGCGGTTAATCATCAAGTCAAGCTAAAGTTCCCCAATTACAAAAGAGTATAATACGAATTATTCGTGGTGTGAGCTCCAGAACGTCAAGGAAATGATGGTACTGACTGCTGCTTCTCAATATATACGTGGGGTTTGGTTTTAACTGAAGAAACTGAAATATCTCAAAAACTACCCATCGGATTAAAAAAACTTATGATTCCAATTTGTTTGTCTCGGATGGGGACATTCAACGATACCACACTCGGTTCGGTTCGAATCCTACCTCAGGCATGGATGTATGTAATGTCTTTAGATTAGTTAGGTTTAAGTAGTTCTAAGTCTAGGGGACTGATGACCTCAGATGTTGAGTCCCATAGTGCTCAGAGCCATTTGAACCATTTTGAACGACAGTGAAAAGAACCTGTGACCACTGGCGACAGTGCCACAGGTTACTCCAAAAAAATCGTAACACAACACACACACAAATGTCATACTAACTAATGTAAATCCACCTGTTGATGGAGGCTTAAACCTCTGAAACGCGTCGTGGAGATAAATAAACAGTGACTGGTAACAGTAAACTTGTTGTTTCATTTAATGTTAATAACTGTCACTGTAAAGCCTAACCTATAATGTTCGCATTTAAAGCATTTATTATCCTACTTCAAACTTAAAAATCGAAACGTTCTCAGATGTCTTGGAAACCCTGTGACCGATCTTGCCAGTATCAATGTTGATAATATACATAAATTGTCAATATTCTTGATTCTCAGCTTGGATAAACTAAGTATATACCTAATTAAGTGTATACAGAACCCTCAATGCGAGAGTCGTCTAGCAACTGGCCAATTTTTTTTTATCTTTAGTGATGTATGGTTACAATAGCCTGAAAATTATCATTTGCATCTCAGGGTGTATTGTAAATTTACATGTTTTATGACAAGTTTGTTATTAAAGCTTAATTGAATATACTTTAAATTTTTTTTGACCTATTCGAGATCCAAGAGGGCAATTTCAATTTGAACCTGTGAAAGGGACATTATATTTACCTTCCGTTAACATTTTATGTGTATTCTTGTTTTTGGGATGTTCTACATCGTTGAGGCTCTCATCACTACGGATGAAAAAGTACATCAGATCTAAGGTATTTCCGACTGTAATATCTTAACACTACATCTACATCTACCTCCAAATTTATACTCCGCAAGCCACCGAACGGTGTGTGGCGGAGGGCACTTTACGTGCCACTGTCATTGTGTCCCTTTCCTGTTCCAGTCGCGTATGGTTCGCGGGAAGAACGACTGCCGGAAAGCCTCCGTGCGAGCTCGAATCTCTCTAATTTTACATTCGTGATCTCCTCGGGAGGTATAAGTAGGCGGAAGCAATATATTCGGTACCTCAACCAGAAACGCACTCTCTCGAAACCTGGACAGCAAGCTACACCGCGATGCAGAGCGCCTCTCTTGCAGAGTCTGCCACTTGAGTTTGCTAAACATCTCCATAACGCTATCACGTTTACCAAATAACCCTGTGACGAAACGCGCCGCTCTTCTTTAGATCTTCTCTATCTCCTCCGTCAACCCGATCTGGTACGGATCCCACACTGATGAGCAATACTCAAGTATAGGTAGAACAAGTGTTTTGTATGCCACCTCCTTTGTTGATGGATTACATTTTCTGAGGACCCTCCCAACGAATCTCAATCTGGTACCCGCCTTACCAACAATTAATTTTATATGATCATTCCACTTCAAATCGTTCCACACGCATACTCCCAGATATTTTACAGAAGTAACTGCTACCAGTGTTTGTTCCGCTATCATATAATCATACAATAAAGGATCCTTCTTTCTATGTATTCGCAATACATTACATTTGTGTATGTTAAGGGTCAGTTGCCACTCCCTGCACCAAGTGTCTGTCCGCTGCAGATCTTCCTGCATTTTTCTACAATTTTCTAATGCTGCAACTTCTCTGTGTACGACAGCAGAATTCGAAACCGCTTTTCCTGGGACGAGCATGGCCAAGCGGCATAGACTGCGGAAGTAGCGTCTACAGGTCTACTTAAGAAAGATTTGCAGAGCCTGTACTGAGCGTACGACTGGTGCAGATGCTTCTGGGCCACAACCGGAGACGTGGTGGCGGGCTGCCGTCAGCTGGGGCTGTGCCAGTGGCTGGTGACGGGCGAGGTCGCCGCCCGCTGCACCTGCAGCTGCCTGCACCTGCCACCCGCACACCGCTCACCACTGACCTCCTTACTCACTGCGGCCCGCTCTGCCCTCTGCGGGCCCTACTGCTCCTGTGTGGCTGCAGGCGACCTCATTTCCTGCACACAAAAAACGCATAATGTATTCTCCCCCATGTAGTGAAGTTCGTGCTTCTTCCGGCGTATCGGATTTTGAAATAAACTACGAGAATGCATCCAGGCATCGTCCTCGATAACTGCTCATATTTTAGCAGGTGAAAATCCCATATTTTTTAAACCACAAATGAAAAGAGAGATCGCTGTGCCTGACAACTTAAAGCCCCACTGGCGCCGGCCACTGTGGCCGAGCGGTTCTAGGCGCTTCAGTCCGGAGCCGCGTGACTGCTACGGTCGCAGGTTCGAATCCTGCTTCGAGCATCGATGTGTGTGATGCACTTTGGTTAGTTAGGTTTAAGTAATTCTAGGGGACTGATAACCGCAGATGTTAAGTCCCATAGTGCTCAGAGCCATTTGAACCCCCACTAGCCGGGGCTACGATAACCGGGAAACGTATGCAGACAACTGGCACCATCAGCAAACAAAGACAATGAACCTGAGATATAATGACATATTAATTAACAATTGGTGATCAAGTAGGGCTAACTCTGTCCCTTTGACCAGGAAGAGACTAGGATTCCGGTTGAAGAAATGAAGTTGAGCGGCGTGTTTGGCTGGGAGACCCCGAAGTGCAGGTTCAGGCGCCGAATTGAAAAAGTTTCCTTATCTTTCGCACGCACAGGCGTCTTCGAGAAGTATGAAGGTTTGGAATTTAATCCAGGATATTGGCGCAAGGACTGTTGATCAGGGACTTCGAAAGATGACAGACTTTTCCCCCCGCTTTCGAAGCACACTGTGACATGGAATTAGGCTGCGTTTTGATATCATTTGGTATGAGAATGTTGCTGATTTGCAGGGGCTTGCCGATGTTGTCGCTTGTTGGTGTATGTTAGCTTGCCATAGGTGGTTAGCCCTAGCGAGTAGAGTCTTTGGCTGCTTATGGAAGCATAAACTGCCAAAGGCACTACTAGCTAGGGCATAACCGTCTACGGCGAGCTAAAATCCATCCACAAGAGACAACATCGGTAAGCGCCTGCAAATCAGCATTACTGGCTGGATATATCAGCTGCTATTGAATCCGACCAACAGGCTACTGCACGGAAGCCGACGAGATGGCACACTAACTCACAAACAAACCGCCAACACTATCCTACGCTGTGAACCCAACTTTACTGGTATGCTGATGCTGACCGAGAAGCCACCACCGGTACCAAGCTGCAGCCGCCAAGTAACAGTGCTCCATAACATCGGAGGTATCCTCCTGCGTGATATCCACCACTTAGAAAGCCTACCCTTGCCTGACCTGTCGCAGGAGCAATAAAACCGCTACTGCTCTTACAACCCGAACGAATTATCGCAGAGTTTTTTTTTTCCCCTTGGCTCTCGCCTTGGCACCTTTCTTTTTCCTCTGCTCTTCAAACCGCTACCCTTCGTTCAACGTTCGACCCAATCTCTCTCCAGATGAGCGCGTATGAATAATTTATCTTAACCAGGCGTACTCAAACATCATAGTCCGCAGTCTAGTGGCTATCGTTGCTGCCGCTGGCTCGCTGGGTCCCGGGTTCGATTCACGGCCGGGTTGAGCATTTTCTCTTCCCGGGCAATGGGTGTTCGTGTTGCCCTCATCATTTCATCATCATCATCATTCGTGACAATTGGCTAGACTGGACAGTAAAAAAAATTTGATTGTGTACAAATTGGGACTTTGTATGGGCGGTTATGACCGCGCAGTTGAGCGGCCCACAAACCAAACATCATCAAACATCGCAGTACCCACATCCTGCGAGACCTCTCTTTACTGAAAACTAACCCTTATGCAGAGATGGCAGTAGACCTTCTGTGTTGGTCATCATGACGGCGTGGGCATAGAGGGGCTCCAGCACTATATTACAAAAAAAAAAAAAAAAAAAAAAAAAAAAGGAGAAGGGCCGTTTCATTATGACCACATAATATGACTGACATTGAATCTCATTTTCATGTGGGTGATTGGTCTTAAATGTAGCGTTGCCGTGGAAAGCACGATGGAGGAATGGGACAACGGAACCTCAGAGTGCACCCAGCAGTGGGCGAACAGGAAAGACAGCAGGGAGTCAGGCTACGGCTGGGCACACAAAGTCCGTTTCTCCAGCAGCGCTCCACAGCAGTGGGTGTCTAGAGACGACTATTGTAAGAGAGTGGTCGCCGACCCGGAGACGCTAATGGAGCCAGCTTTCACGAGGATGCCGCTGGAGACGGAGTAAGCAGCATACAGTGATAGCCGGAAAATTTTTTAAACAATGCGGAAACCGCCGTTAACGCTGAGTCATATCTTCCAGTCTATTTCCTGTGATTTTTAACGTGAACGTTAGCAGTTGATACATTTTTATGAAGTGAGGGGAGAAGAAATTTGTTTCAAAAGGTTCGGCGGTAGGAACCAAACTTGAGTTTGTGATTGGCCGGAGCTTTTTTAAAGTGAGGAGAGTGGGAACACAGACTCGCCCACTCATACATAGGGGAAAGAGAACCAGAGGTCAGCTGCAGAGCCAGTAGTTTTTATAGGAGAGAAGTGTCTCAGCCAACGAGGTGGGCAGACCTGTCAGAGCCCTTGGGCTGGATAGAACTTCTATTACAGGCGGTAGCTCGCGCAGACAATGTTGCTGTTCGTTTAAGACGATTCTTAACTTCTCATCATGGCTAGGAGTACTCGTCTTGCCTTTGGCACACAGTTTTCAGGAGAACTCTTTCTCTGTTATGTACCTAAACTGAGACGTCTCTTTCGCTGGGAATTCACGTCTTACATTGGTTGTTGGCAGTGAATCTATTTTGACACACCTTAGAATTAGCAGTTTCTGGACAATAGTCTTCTCTCTCAGGATTTAGATTTCAGCACTGAAAACACAGCGGGGCCATAGCCTTGCTCTCAGTACTGAATACTTCGAGAGTCGCCACTGCACACCGCCAGCACGATGTCTGGGACGGCATTCAGGCCAGACAGTTTAAACTACTGGAATCACTTGTAAAAGTTTCTCTACATAGTACATTCTTTTTAATTCTTCAGTACCGAAGCATAGTCAGTCTTTCCGTGAAAAGAATTTCTGATAGCGTTAGTCACAACTGGGCAGAATTAGGCAGAAGATAGTCGAAATCAGTTCATTGAAGTCACTTCGTGTTTTTGTTTATTCGCTGGACGTTCTGTAACTTATTTATTGTTCCTGTTCTTCACGTGGGCTTTATTCTAAATAGTCGTAAATTGTTTTGTGAAGGCTAGAATTTATCCTTTCATCAAAAGCATAGCTCACCCTCCATCATTTAATTTGTTCATATGTTGTGTATTTGCTAAATATCGATCAGAGGCAGTATTTGAGCTGTGTCAACAGGGCAAGAGACTAAATATTTGATTAAACTCACTCTGACTGGAAGGGCCACCTCTTAACACATCGTTTAAAAATTCCATTGCGTCATTAATACACTGATAGAGGCCCTTAGTTCGGACATCTCGAAATTGGACGGTAGAGAGGTATAAAATTAATACACACAGATAACTAAGTAGTCGAATGACTGAGGTAGCGTTAGAACCTTACGCCTTGGCTCTGGGCTCTGAGCACTATGGGACTTCTGAGGTCATCAGTCCCCTACAACTTAGAACTACTTAAACATAACTAACCTAAGGACATCACACACATCAATGCCCGAGGCAGGATTCGAACTTGCGACCGTAGCGGTCGCGCAGTTTCAGACTGTAGCGACTAGAACCGCTCGGCCACTCCGGCCGGCCCTTACGCCCTCCACCCTCCACTTGGCCACGGAGGAAAAGGAAGCACAGCCAACAGCACATGGCGAATTCAAGCAGCTACCCATCCATGTAGTGACGAGACCCGAGATTGCTTAACGTTGCTGATCTGACGTGAATCGGTTCATGCAACGAGGCACGCTGTTGGCAGATTATCGGTCAGAATGTAAGAGCCTCACGCAGAAAGCGTTTCCAACACGATTGTCGTATTCTGAAGAAAAACCGCGTGAAGTGCGTTTTTCGACCACCATCTAAGTAAAATTAGGACCTCTTCGTGGTGTGTAAAGGATGCGTACCTATCGTACCTCGTGCGGCTGTGTGATTTCATACAACGACCAGACAAACAAGACCTTGGAGGACTGGAGTACAGAGTACAAGTGAAACACACGTTTACAACAACAGAGGAAATCTATGGTTGTAGGACATTGTCTCCGTATTGTTCATCCAATGCAGTATAGTAACACTCAGATTCTCGAATGCACTTCCAGTTCCCGGGATTGTGTTATTAGGGAATCCGACGAGATTAAACTAAGTGTCCTCATAAATAAAGACGGAGTTTCCTGCCTAAATTCTACCAGTAATATTGCTCTCTCCCTCATCAAAGAACAGGGAGACACGGCGTTACTGGCTCACCCGTAGTTAATATTTCACTATCGATGACGTCTGAGGTTGCTTATCTTTGCTTGCCCGGCAATGCTTGTTGTTTACTGCGTGTGCGTATTTTGACTCCGTGCATACATCGTCCTTTTCTTTCTCGTTGATGTATCCCGCCAACGGATAGTTTAAGGTGCCAAGTAGAGCGATTTCTCTTTTCCCTTGTGTCTTAAGATCACTGGATGCTCATCTGTTGAAATGGCGATTCTCGACGACGTTATACGACTGCATTCCCTTAAGTTATCTGAATAGTTACAACTCCGCTTTCAACATTGTCTAAACACATTATTTCTCTACAGGAACAGACGAAGGCAAAGTGAAAAAATCTGTGACAGGCCAAGATATAGTGTTGATGTCAATGAACTTCACTTCTGTTGTGTAACGATAAATGTTAAACAATAAAATAAGTCAGTTGGCAGCTTGCTATGTACAACAGATTTGTTAAAATTTGGAAATTTGTGGTAAGTTCTATGGGACCAAACTGCTGAGGTCATCGGTCCCTAAGCTTACACACCACTTAATCTAACTTACGCTAAGGACAACACACACACCCATGCCCGAGGGACGATTCGAACCTCCGACGGGGGCAGCCGCGCGAATCGTGACAAGGATCCCAAGGCCGCGCGGCTACCCAGCACGGCAGATTTATCAATATGTCTTTTCAAAGGCGTCGTGTGAAGTGCGTCTCGTTGAAGTACAATATATAATCCACTGAGGTGACGAGACTCAAGGAATAACGATATGCGCTTATACAGATGGTGGTAATATCGCGTACACGAGGTATAAAAAAGCAGTGCATTGGAGGAGCTGTCATTTGATCCATGTGAAAATATTTCTGACGTGATTATAGTTGCACGATGGGAATTAACAGACTTGAACGGTGAATGGTAGTTGAAACTAGACGCATGGGACATTCCATTTCAGAACTCCTTAGGATATTCAGTATTCCGAGATTCACTGTGTCAAGAGTATGCCGAAAATACCAAATTTAAGGCATTACCACTCACCACAGACTTCGCTTAACGACCGAGAGCAGCGGCGTGTGCGTAGAGTTGTCAGTGCTAACAGACAAGCAGCACTGCTTGAAATAACCGCAGGAATCAAAGTGCGACGACATTTGGCGTTAATGGGCTATGGTAGCAGACGAACTATCCGAGTGGCTTTGCCAAAAGCACGACATCGTCTGCAGCGTGCCTCCTGGGCTCATAACCATGTCGGTTGGACTCTGGAAAACCGTGGCCTGGTCAGATGAGTCTCGATTTTAGTTGGCAAGAGCTGACGGTTGAGTTCGAGTGTGGCATAGGCCCTAGGAAGCCTTGCATCCAAGTTACCAACAAGGCGCTATGCAAGCTGGTGGTGTATCCATAATCGTGTGGGCTGTGTTTGCAAGGAATGGAGAGGATCCTTTGGATGTTTGGTTGTTTTGTGACCATTTGCTACCATTCATGGACTTCGTGTTCCCTAACGACGGTGAAATTATTATGGATGACAGTGCGGCAAATAACCAGGCCACAATTGTTCGCAGTTGGTGGTAAAGTTCCAACACGTCCACACATATCGTGGTATACTAATCTCAGGCCGGCCGCTGGTGACTCAGCGGTTCTAGACGCTTCAGTCTGGAACCGCGCGACCACTACGGTCGCAGGCTCGAATCCTGCCTCGGGCATGGATGTGTGTGATGTCCTTAGGTTAGTTAGGTTTAAGTAGTTCTAAGTTCTAGGGGACTGATGACCTCAGAAGTTAAGTCCCACAGTGCTCAGAGCCATTTGAACCATATACTACTCGCAGGACGAAATAACTGAAGATGCCAGAAACAGAGCGGATATGAAGTGCAGAAATGTAACAGCAAGAAAAAATTTTCCCAAAAAGAGAAATACGTTAATTTTTTTCTGAAAGTATTTGCCTGGAGCGTATCTTTGTATAGAAGTGAAACGTGGGCATTAAATAGTCCGGAAAATAGGAGCTTCTGGAATGTGGCGCTACAAAATAATGCCGAAGATTAAATGGGTACATCGAATAGGTAATGAGGAACTGAATTGGGGAAAAAGAAATATATGGCAAAACTTGACTAAAAGTTGGTATCGGTTGATGCGACACATCTTGTTGCAACAACGAATATTTAATTTAGTAAAGGAGGAAAATGTTGAGGTAAAAATTATGGAAGTAGACTTAGGTTCAAGTGGATACAGGCTGCAACGGTTACCCAAAGACTACACAGGATCGATTATATCCGAGACAGGCATGGAACCAAACTACGAAGTGCAGATCATGACAACATCAACGACAATATCTCTGAATACTACTAACTAGGTAGGATTACTCGAACAGATGTAATACACTCAAAGTGGAGTTGTTTGTTTCGGCACAGGTTTATTTATCGCGACAGCGTCACAGAGATATTTATCGCACAACGTGACGGCCACTACAAAAGAGTTGTTAAGCATGACGGAGAGGTAAGAGATTGAAAATCCGAAAGAGCTTCTTCAAAAAAGTGTGGAACATGTAAAGAAACTGGTCCTCTACTTCTGAAAAAAAACCTTTTAAATAACAAAACATAAGCTATACAAGGAGTCTGACTACCCCTGTTAGTCATGGACAAAAAAGAAAAAAAAATGGCGTAGTCTTTGTTAGAACGTGTAGAATCTTATGTGGGGCCAATAAGACGTCAATTTTAATCTTAATGCGGTATGCCAATGTTTACGTAATAAAAAGAATAAATTAGGTAATTCAGTACAATTATTATATAGATGCGATAAATCACTTAAACGGGGGCCAAATGAACAATTAAAGTCAATATAATTCCACTAAACCTGCAAAAGTAAAAAAAAAACTTACTGTAGGGGCCTACATAGACATTGCGCATCTGCTAGATGGGTAATTTTGTTTTGAAGCTGACAGACAATGGGAAAAAGGTGCAAAAATACTATTGGTCTGTTTTCAGCCAGTAATGGCGGACAGCATCAGCTGGTAATATACGCAATTTCATGGTAGCTAATTTTACTGCACTAAAAATGAAATATGTACACCCTCCAAAAGAAGTTAACACACAAACCTTAAAATAAAATTATGATGAGCAGCAAAATGTCCGAGAAGAATTTTGAAACAAAATTATTAATTGAACTTTAATTTGGCTGGTTTCCAACACTGTCAACAATACGAAATAACGGAAAGAATATTTGTTGGAACTAAACAAAATGACAGTATTTTTAAAATAGACAATTTAACTGCAATTGTCTTTAATTTTGAAATGAGAGAGAGCGTAATAATTTTCTTTTAACGTCTTAACAGTTGCTGCAGGCAGCGCGATGACGTTAGCGGTGGTCCGCGCGGACGATGTGTGAAGTGAATCCTGGTTCGTGGCTTGAAGATAATGATGAATCCTCCAGTTTCATTAATATTCCATTTACGGTGGTGGTCCACGTCTCCGTTGTAGTCGAATCAGCCGGCAGCACTGGCGCGATAATAATAGTTCCAGTGTGTGCGCTGTCGTTACGCGCACGACGTTTCGTTATTAAAAGTTTATTAATCACGCGGTGCGGGTAGGTCGGAATTATGCACTGTCTTTAGTATTTATCATATATAGCCGGTTGCTGACGATACTTCGCACAGTTCTTTCATCGTGTTGCCACAGGAAAACAGTCACATGTGTTTATCACTATAACAGTCCGTTAAACGTCAGTTCAATTTACGTCGCCGTCTTTAAGACAGTTTGGGTGATAAATGTTTGCCGGCCGGAGTAGCCGTGCGGTTCTAGGCGCTACAGCCTGGAGCCGAGTGACCGCTACGGTCGCAGGTTCGAATCCTGCCTCGGGCATGGATGTGTGTGAAGTCCTTAGATTAGTTAGGTTTAAGTAGTTCTAAGTTCTAGGCGACTGATGACCCCAGAAGTTAAGTCGCATAGTGCTCAGAGCCATGTGAACCATTTGAAATAAATGTTTCTTGATCAAATCACAGTAGTGTTCTTTTACTTAACATTTTGATTTGTTCCATTTTCACGCAATTCTAACAGTTAGTGTATCCACACGACAATGGTGTCTGGTTCATGGCTAATTGTCACAAGTTTACACAGTAAGTAAAATCGTCACTGCAAACACTCGATATACTTTTCAGGTTTGACTGTTCACTTAATAATGCACGATCTCCTATTAACACAGCGGACGTACTGTAATTAATTGTTCCTCCTCGTATCATCGTCTTCCACGCCGAAATTTGCCACGTTTTTTTACCCGCGAACCGGCCACGTACCACAACAACTCGCACGCTCTCTATCGATAGTCGTTCGCTCTCTCTCTTTCTCTCTCTGACACAGTACTTCGCCTAGCCTAACCAAAGATTTACAAAGCATACAGAACCAGAACATTCATATTCGTACAATATAAAATATAAAACAGTAGCAAAATGAATGAAGAAACAATGTGACGTATTAACAAATAAAGAATAGTTGAAATCAATTATACATATGTGTTATGACAAGATAATACACAAAAGAAAAAAAAAAATTATCGACTTTCGGGGAAAGCAATACCTTTACAAACATCACTCACTGAGCAACACAGCTGTAGGAACCCTTCTCGAAAACCCATCATTGTTTCCATTTGCGACGTAGAAGTTAAAAATTTAGCTGAAAGTTGTCTACAACCTTCCTCTATAGCGGTGCAAAAGCGTGGCACCCTGTGAAGTCACAACGTGGCTCGGCTCGTTTCAAACAGTAAGGTATCGACACATGGAAAAAAAGCCACACCTCAGAAGTTCATATGAGTTGTATGTTAATGATGTGAAATTGGCACCAAATTTCGCCCAAATTCTGCCAAACGCTACTGTGACGTGTCACATGATGAGAAAGTCGTCACACCCCCTCTTACCCACATTTCACCATAGCGCCTCCGTGACGGAGCTCAGAACTGTGAAGCCAAGCGTTGAAATCACGCGGTCTTCTTTCGGTTAGCCCAGGAAAACATTTCACGAACACCGCCGCTCAGAATAGACAAGAAAATGTCTCAGGGGGTGGCATAAAAGGAGTCATTGAAATCACCCTTTCCCTTTGTTCTTTGACTCCCACACATTCTATGGCCGTAAACCACAGTTCGCAGTACCATGAGCAACGGGACGACATTCTTGACAACCTTTGACACGACTGACACTCCCTGGACAAGTCAGTCCTCCTCGAAGGACATTATGGGCCAGTAACCTCACTGAACGTTCCCACACACATTTGGAGTGCAGCGCGATCGCAGTTTTTGCTCTGGTGAACACGATGGAACAACCAGGGATCATTCAAAACCATTTGAGGAAATCTGAACTTGATCCAAAGCAGCAAAGGGTACTTATACTTTTCAGCCATTCTGTTTCGCGTTCTCCTGTGGCGTGATCATGGAGGGGTACAGCATTAGTACACGCGTGAATAAAATGGCAAAGGGCCCCTCTAATAACTCCAGTTCGGCAACACCCTCGGTTTGTACATAGACAACCCACGACGAGAGTCCTAGACACCTGCAGACAGACTATGCTGTTGCACTTGTGCCTTCTAGAAGCCATACGGAACAGGGAAAATGTCATGGGGTCGCCTGTTTGCCGGTGTCTAGGTCTCTGTCACAGGTTGCCTCTGTAGAAGCATATTTTTAAAGTGCTCAACAAACGTAGGCGTGTGGCACCGAGGGAGTTGCCGAACTAGGGGGAGGGAGCCTTAGAGGGACACTTTGCCGTTTCATTCACGCATCTGCCAATGTCGGACCCGTCCGTGATCACGCCATTGGATGACGCGAAATAAGATGCCCGAAGAAGTATAGGCATCCTTTGTTGTTTTGAGTAACGTTCAAATTCGTCAAATTGTTTTGAACGGTCTCCATGGTTTCAACCCGCACATCAGAGCAAAAATTGCTGTAGCAGTGAACTCCAAAGGAATGCGGTCATGCTCAATAGCTGGTCCACAGCGTCCTTAAAATAAGATTGAATTGCTAGGGGGAGTTCAGCAGTATCAAAGCTTGTCAAGAATACCGTTCTTTTGCTAACAAGACCACGGAGTGAGTGGGACTCAACGCCCCAAAGGAAGAGGTGGTTTTATGGAAGCCTTTTATGCCACCCTCTGAGGCCTTTTCGTGGCCATCCTGAGCGATAGTGTGCATACAATGTTTTCCTGGGTTACCCGAAAGAAGACAGCATGATTTCAACGCTGGGCGTCACAGTACTGACCTCCATCACGGAGGCGCTAGAGGAAGGGGTGAAATGTGGGTAAGAGGGGCGTGGCGACTTTCCAGTCGTGTATCACGTCCACGGTGGCGTTGGCCAGAATTTTGGTTAGAGTTGGTGCCAGTGTGACATCGTTAGCCCACCTCACACCTCACTGAGCTGTGGCCAATTCTCTCATGTGTCGACATCTTGCTGTTTTTGAAGCTTCGCTGAGCCCGAGGGTGAATCCGTAGGGCGCCACGCATTTGCGCTATTACAGAGGAAAGTTATAGGCTCCTTTGAGCCAAATTTCTAAGTCATAACTGGAGACAGTTACGGGGTTTCGAAAAGTGATCCTTTAATTGTATTACACAGTGCATTACTTTCCTTCACATATATCTCGTGACATGGCCGCACTACACCTTCCATTAATAGAAGTGGTGAGGAGGATATATCCTTCGAAGCACGCTTTACGGTAGACTGCGGAGTATGAATGTAGACGTAGTTACGTGTAGTGTGGTGTTGCAACAGCTTGGGGGCAAGTTACAGATACACAGATACATGCTTCCTAGCTCGAACGGCCATGATGCAGATAAGGAACCCAGTGTGGCGTAAGGGTCATCAGCTTCGAAATACACAAGGTCGCTAGGACTACTCGCCACCCATTATTTCCATTCGCGTTTACTCAGGCGCAGGTGGGGGAGGGTATGGAGGAGGGGAGGGGGGCGGCAAAGAAATGATGTCATCTGTGAGTATTTAGCCATTTTACCGAACTTTGAGGTAGCGGTCGTTAAACATTTATACGAGGCGTGTGTTTCAAATAAGTACCGTTTTGAAATTTAAAAAAGACGTGCTAAGCTGTCTCAATAATTTTATTTTTACATGAAAGTCTTTACCTTAATCTACGCACTGACACCATTACAATCTGATTCCTCCTTGTTTACGTTGTTTACTGAGTGTTTAAGATGCCTCCGATAATCGTGAGTCCTGCCGACTGTGAAGTAAGGGGTGTTATAAGATTTCTTAGTTATAAAGGCCTAGAAGCGATCGATGTTCATCGTGAGATCTGTGCAGCTTACGGAGAAAACATTGGTGAAAGGTAAGAAAGTGGGTGAGAGCATTTAAAGATGACCGCACAAATGTGCATGATGAACAACGGAGTGGGCGTCCTTCGCTCGTTTATGAAACTTTGGTGCAGGAAGTGGACAATAAGGTGAGAGAAAACAGACGCTTTACGATTTCCTCCTTGCGGGATGACTTTCCTAATGTTTCTCGTAGTGTTTTGTATGAAATTGTGACCGAGCACTTGAATTACGTAAAATTGTGCGCACATTGGGTACAGAAAATGTTGACGGATGTTCACAAAACCAAACGTTTAGACAATGCACTGACTTTTCTTGAGCGGTACCACAACGACGGTGATGATTTCTTAAGCCAAATTGTTGCGGACGATGCAACATGGGTGGCCTATGTCACACCAGAATCAAAGCAGCAGTCCATGGAAGTTGAGCAAGGGCATCGTTTTGCTGAAAGACAATGCCCGTCCGCATGTAGCGAATCAGACCAAAGATCTCACCACATCTTTTCTATGGGAAACTCTAGATCATCCTCCGTACAGCCCCGATCTTGCACCCAGTGACTACCATCTGTTCCTGCATTTGAAGAAACACCTGGGCGGTCAGCGTCTTCAAGACGTTGACGAAGTCAAAACAGTGGTGATGCAGTGGTTAACAAGTCAGGCGGCAGACTTCTATGAGGAGGGTATTCAAAACCTGGTACAACGTTATCGCAAGTGCCTCAATATTGACGGAAATTATGTAGAAAAGTAGATTAAAGTACAGGATTTCGTGTAAAAATAAAGTTATTGAGATATCTTAGCACGTCTTTTTTTAAATTTCAAAACGGTACTTATTTAAAAAAACACGCCTCGTATATACTTCAATTACAGCATTTAGCCACTTATATTGTTCCCCTCTTTCAACGAAAGCGCGTTCCGAGAGTGTGAGCTCTCATCTTACGGCAGTTTTATTTGTAACCTCCAAAAATCAAGATGCGAGCACGAAACTTGGTGGTCGTATTAATACTTCTCTACGTATTCAGCGTTCAATGCGACACATCTTTCCCAATGATGGAAGACCCGGCGGAGACCATGGTTGCAGAATACGTTGGGTTGCTCATGAAACATTCTACCTTGATAATCACTTCGTCGTCATACTGGAAATCCTTACCAAGGAATGGTTTCATCATGAGAACGAAAACGATGGAGTTACTGGGTGTTATGTTGGAAGACTATGTAGTAAGGAAGAAATTTGATAACACAAAGAACCAGCGTGCATGACTGTGTTCTGCGTAGAGTGTGGTTGGATGCTGTCGTGTAGGAAACACACTACTTTGGAAAGTTTTCCAACAAGCTTCGCCGACACCAACTAAGAACAGCAACCGGATACGGTTCGGAAAGCGTCTCTCCGTTCTTTTGTGAAGTCGGACAAAGAACAGTAGTGTGCCTCCTCTGAGTGAAAAAGGTGCGTATAGCCAACTGTATTGGGGTTAGCAGCGAAGCAGGTTGTTGGTGCTTACGGCCGCCAGGGCGGCTCGCTCTCCTGGCGTTTAAGTTGGTTGACCTGTTGTGGCGCCGAGTCAACGAGTTCGGGCGGAAGTAGTGTCCTTACACAACGGTGTGTCTGCAGCCGGAATTCGCAACGGTGCCGAACTTCTACTGAGTTTCGCCATCTTGTGGTTTGTTTACGTTAATCGATCGGTGAACATAAAAGTTAATCGAATCCAGAATTTTATTGTCGCCTACTGAGACAAGCCATCGGTGGTTTCCGATGGCTGGAAAAAAACTCATCTTATTACACAAATTAGCCGGTTAATTTTATCGACTTTTTAATTATTTATGTAACAAGCCCATGATTACCAACGCTGAGATTGTGATTATGTAAGCAGTGCGAATTTGCGATTTGATACACGATTTTTATTTAATTAGAAGCTCTTTCTTCAGGTAGGAATGGACAGGACAGCTGCCGAGGCTTCTCCACGTGTTTACACGTCTCGGTGTTGCAGACAGTCAGGGCTGTGTGGGACCCTTATTAGGGACGCCATTGGACGTTGCTTCCAAAAATGTATGTAATATATAGAGCTGTATACATCACCACTTTTTTTCTTTCACTGCGATTTAGCTTGTCAATGCTCGCTAAATAATGAGACATAGTGATTAAAACAGTTTATGGAGGGAAATGACTTCCCTCAAATCCCTCAAGTGTAATAATAATAATAATAATAATAATAATAATAGGACCTAATAGCAATAATAATAATAATAATAATTATTATTATTATTATAAATGATAATGCCCAGGACTGTGCAAACAGATTGTGTCACTCGTTCAGTACTAAACAATTTTAAATTTTCTTTTGTTGCAGAATAGAGATGGCCACTCACATTGATAGAGAGAAGGAAGGTAGCAGCTTGGAAGGAAGTGAGGGAAAAAAAGAGAAAAGATCAGCCCTGGTTTCATAAGACTCCTCCACGTTGATTAACTATCTGTCGACTGCACGAGAGCTGGCCGGTGTGGCCGAGCGGTTCTAGGCGCTTCAGTCTGGAACCGCGCGACCGATACGGTAGCAGGTTCCAAACCTGCCTCGAGCATGAGTGTGTGTGATGTCCTTAGGTTAGTTAGGTTTAAGTAGTTCTAAGTCTAGGGGACTGATGACCTCAGATTTTAAGTCCCGTAGTGCTCACAGCCATTTGACTACACGAGAAATCTGTGCGCTCTGGATCTGTGACCAGTGACTGTAAAGGAAACAGCTGACGTCCATAAAAGTTCAAGGCACAATGATTAGGAGCCCAGGAAAGTCAAGTAGGAGATCAGCATTGGAAACCGAAATTGCGCGGACAAGTGTCTTAAGAATTCTCCAACTCAATCCGGGAATAAAGTCGTACCACATGGAAATGATAAAGGCCCTATCTGATGCTGATAAAACCACTCGTGTACGAGCTGCAGGAGAGTTATTAGAAATGACACACATAAAAAGTATAAGTAGAGTTTCTTCTTGTGCCTTGCTATGCCGGGATACGGCTTGAAGGTTATCGCAGCTGACTGTTGAACCTGACCCTGGTGGAGCCTGCGTCCATGCCCAGTGCAGGAGCGCTGCGCCTGCCCACGCACACTAATGCATTTGTTTTCAGTGCCAGAAATGCGGTGTTTTGCCTTACCATTACAGAGACAGGAAGCCGCACAGTACTCTCTTCTCGGAAATGATCGTATTGAGAAAGCATTGCTATTATTATTTGTAGGGCGTTATTGCACAAGTGGAAATCAGTATTAAAGAATGGGTATTTGCAGGATAATTAACACTGTCGGTCGGAATAGTTGTACACAGTGTATATAGCAACGGTATTAAATCTAGCATGTCGATAAACACAGTCAAATGATATGGTATTTGATGTCAGTAGTGCAGTATATTGCAAGGCATCAACGATCCAGATGGTAGAGGGTGGAACGCCGTATAAAGGCAATTGGCTGTGTGCGGTGTTGACGTGAGCCTACGTGCCTTTACTGCAGATAGGAAAAAGACACCATTATTCACAGTGCATGTTGTGTACATAGACCACGATGTTGACAATGCCACGCGGAAAAAAATATCTTTTAATGGAAAAGCAAAAATCGGTACGTACAATAAAACAGGGCTCTTTAGTCATCAAATTGTCAAGAAGCTGAACACGAAAATTATCTGAGACATAGAAAGTGTTACTTTTCCACAAGGTAAGGACCACAACCCATTGTTCTTCTCAGCTTGTTGCTGTTTACAGTTACCAATATCTGCCAGACGTGTACGACAAATTTTGTCACATGATAAACATCTTACATTCAAGAAACGACTGTAGAAATCTGCTCCAACACCCAAACATAAGAAAGCTAGATTGAAGTTTGGTAAAAAAAGTATGTCGTGGACTTAATAATGGGATGAAGTGATCTTCAGTGATGAGAAGTTTATTTCGGTGGACAGGATGGATTGCAATATTAGTGGCACGATCTGAGAACAGAGCAGCAGGTAAGAACGAGGAAAAATGTAGGTGGTGGAAGTGTTATGAGTTGGACAGCCTTCTTCGTTGAAGATAAATCACGCATTGCTAAGCTGAATACAAGAATGAACTCTATGTTCACTGAGATGCTAGAAACAGAACTGGTTAGAATGTACGAGGATCTATGGGACAAAAGCCTAAAGTTTCAACAAGATAAGGCAACTATGTATGTTCTGTTCGAACTAAAAAGTGGTTTGATGAAAAGGCATCGATGTCCAGCTCTGGCCAGCATGTAAGCGGCTTTTGAACCTCGTGGGAAACCTTTGTGGATTACTTGTAAGTTGTGTTTATCGCAATGGAAGACGATTTGTGGCCGTGTCTTTGGTGAGAAGAGCGATACGAGAAGAGTAGGAGACCGTTTCACTGCAAGAACTACAAAAACTAACAAAATCAGTGCCGAAGAAAATTTTTGGGATAATAAGACAGAAAAAGAAACGAAATGATCGTGTGGCATTGATGGTCGGGAGGCCCCGCCGCCGGGTTGCAAGTCTTATTTCAGGCGACGCCACACTGGGCGACTTGCACGTCGGTGGTGATAAGGTGATGATGATGAGGACAACCAACAGCCAGGCAGCGAGTGGTGAAAATATCGAACTTAGCTAACCAGGCGAACTAATTAGGAAGAACAGAGCTTGGACAAAGTGCTACTGGTGCAATAACACAACAGAATAATGCGTGCCTTTATACTAGTTTCCATCCAGGAAATGCAAACGCCGCCGGCCGCGGTGGTCTCGCGGTTAAGGCGCTCAGTCCGGAACCGCGTGACTGCTACGGTAGCAGGTTCGAATCCTACCTCGGGCATGGATGTGTGTCATGTCCTTAGGTTAGTTAGGTTTAAGTAGTTCTAAGTTCTAGGGGACTGATGACCACAGATGTTAACTCCCATAGTGCTCAGAGCCATTTGAACCAATGCAAACGCCTTATTTTGTTAGTCTTGTTATTAAATAAATTACGTAATTCCTCCAAGATTGTTTATGTCTTAATGTATCTATTACTTTCATAATAAATTCGATATATTTATGCTTCATACACTGTACTATTACTTTCGTAGGAACCAAGTCTTTGTACTGTTGTACACTACTGTATAAGCACATCGCTCAAAAAACACTGTATATCACTGCATCTAGCCGTGATAATGACGTCTATTCTGCAATGATAGGTTTCTCGAGATGTGATTAGATCCCGTACAGTTACCAAACGATGGGGATGTTGCTTGCTATGCCCACCAGTTGTCCCAAATAATCCCAGTTTCTGTGTGATAAAGGACAGGTGGGTTAGCTGACCAGTCTAGGTATCATAGAGTGACCGAGTGTCCTACAAACTAGGAATGTATGGGTAGAACCCGCGAACACGGCTGTTGTCTTCTTGGAAAGGAAGCACACTCGTCATGGAGATTTACAAGAAATCCTAAAACTTCATCACCGAGGTTACTGGAGCACCCGCAAAACATTACATAATCACTCATGCCGTAGTAAGGGTCACATTAGGCAGTCCGTGCCCTTCACGCCGTGGGTCATTTAAAAGAAGTCAAAATCGCGACGCTTCTGATCATATTATTCGCTCCAGGTCAGCTACTATCCAGTTCCTCGAGTTTGTGTGTAGTCTGTTCCAATGAAGACGTGGAGCATTATGTGCTAGACTCCAGATGTCCTTTTCAAGCAATTACCTTCGCAATGTTCGTTCGGAAAGTGGTTGAGAAGAATCCGCGCTCACCGAAAGCGGCACCTGCTGTTGGGTGTGAAACCGATTGTCATTTAGAAGCATAATATTGCTCTCCGATTTCTGTTGCTTAGGGTCTTTTCACGACCTCCAGCAAATCGGCCAACTACATTCACGGGAAATTCTTGGCACTTCTATAGTAGCAGATTCTACTTTGTACTCCTGTCGTCCTCAGTAGCGTATAATACACTGAATTGACAAAGTCTCGGAGTAACTCCTAATATATTATCGGACCTTCTTTTGCTGGAGCGTAGTGCTTCAACTTGACATGGATGGACTCAATAAGTCGTTGGAAGTCCTCTGCAGAAATACTGAGCCATGCCGGATCTACAGCCGTTTATAATTGCAGGAATTTGTGCACGAACTGACCTCGCAAATGCGTCCCATAAATGTTCTATGGGATTCCTCTTTTAAGCGACCTAGGTGACCAATTGTCCAGAATATTCACCAAAACAATCGCAGACAATTGTGGCTCTATGACATGGAGCACTGTCATCCATAAAAATAACATCATGTTTCCGGAACATGAAGTCCATGAAGGGTTGCAAATGGCCTCCAAGTAGACGAACCTGGCAATTTCCAACCAATGATCAGTTCAAGGACCCAATCCATTCCGTCTAATCACAGCCCACACCATTATGGAGCTACCACCAGCTTGTTAAGTGCCTTGAAAGCTTGGGCCAATGACCCCGTGTGGTCTGCGTCAAACTCGATCCCTTCCATCAGATCTTACCAAATGAAATCGGGACTCATCTGACTAGGCCGTCATTTTCCAGTCGTCTAGGGTGCCACTGACACGGGCACGAGCCTAGGAGAGGCGTTGCAGGCGATGTCGTGCTGTTAGCAAAGGCACTCGCGTCGGTCGTCTGCTGACGTAGTCCATTAACGCCAAATTTCGCCGCCCTCTCCTAAAGGATACTATTTTCGTACCTATCATACTCATTTGTGCGGTTATTTCACGCAGAATTGCTTGTCTGTTAGCACTGACAACTCTTCACATACACCGTTGCTCTCGGTCGTTAAGGACACTGCCTTGTCCGCTCACCACGGCCGGCAATAGGTCAGGTGTTCGGTAACAGACCAAAGTTACTAGGAAAATTACCGTAGTCTACACTTATTTGCAGGGGCAACTGTCTGGATGATTGACTGATCTGACCTCGTAACACTAACCAAAACGGCCTTGCTGTGCTGGTACTGCGAACGGCTGAAAGCAAGGGGAAACTACGGCCGTAATTTTTCCCGAGGGCTTACAGCTTTACTGTATGGTTAAATGATGATGGCGTCCTCTTGGGTAAAATATTCCGGAGGTAAAAAAGTTCCCCATTCGGATCTCCGGGCGGGGACTACTCAAGAGGACATCGTTATCAGGAGAAAGAAAACTGACGTTCTACGGATCGGAGCGTGGAGTGTCAGATCCCTTAATCGGGCAAGTAGGTTAGAAAATTTAAAAAGGGAAATGGATAGGTTAAAGTTAGATATAGTGGGAATTAGTGAAGTTCGGTGGCAGAAGGAACAAGACTTTTGGTCAGGTGAATACAGGGTTATAAATACAAAATCAAATAGGGGTAATGCAGGAGTAGGTTTAATAATGAATAAAAAAATAGGAGTGCGGGTAAGCTACAACAAACAGCATAGTGAACGCATTATTGTGGCCAAGATAGACACGAAGCCCACGCCTACTACAGTAGTACGAGTTTATATGCCAACTAGCTCTGCAGATGAAGAAAAAATTGATGAAAAGTATGATGAGATATAAGAAATTATTCAGGTAGTGAAGGGAGACGAAAATTTAATAGTCATGGGTGACTGGAATTCGAGCATAGGAAAAGGGAGAGAAGGAAACATAGTAGGTGAATATGGATTGGGGTTAAGAAACGTATTATGTTCGAGTATAATGTCTTTTCTGGAGACTAGGAATCTACTCTGTAGTAATCAGCATGGGTTTCGAAAAAGACGGTCGTGTGAAACCAAGCTCGCGCTATTCGTCCACGAGACTCAGAGAGCCTTACACACGGGTTCACAGGTACATGCCGTGTTTCTTGACTTCCGCAAGGCGTTTGACACAGTTCCCCACAGTCGTTTAATGAACAAAGTAAGAGCATACGGACTATCAGATCAATTGTGTGATTGGATTGAGGAGTTCCTAGATAACAGAACGCAGCATGTCATTCTCAATGGAGAGAAGTCTTCCGAAGTAAGAGTGATTTCAGGTGTGCCGCAGGGGAGTGTCATAGGACCGTTGCTATTCACAATATACATAAATGACCTGGTGGATGACATCGGAAGTTCACTGAGGCTTTTTGCAGACGATGCTGTGGTGCATCGAGAGGTTGCAACAATGGAAAATTGTACTGAAATGCAGAAGGATCTGCAGCGAATTGACGCATGGTGCACGGAATGGCAATTGAATCTCAATGTAGACAAGTGTAATGTGATGCGAATACATAGAAAGATAGGTCCCTTATCATTTAGCTACAAAACAGCAGGTCAGCAACTGGAAGCACTTAATTCCATAAATTATCTGGGAGTACGCATTAGGAGTGATTTAAAATGGAATGATCATATAAAGTTGATCGTCGGTAAAGCAGATGCCAGGCTGAGATTCATTGGAAGAATCCTAAGGAAATGCAATCCGACAACAAAGGAAGTTGGTTACAGTACGCTTGTTCGCCCACTGCATGAATACTGCTCAGCAGTGTGGGATTCGCACCAGATAGGGTTGATAGAAGAGATAGAGAAGATCCAACGGAGAGCAGCGCGCTGCGTTACAGGATCATTTAGTAATCGCGAAAGCGTTACGGAGATGATAGATAAACTCCAGCGGAAGACTCTGCAGTGTGCTCCCTACCGCCGTTGGATAAGCAGCTGCAGCAGCAAGTCGTATAACCCTAGCTTACTTATTTGTTACATAGTTTAATTAATTTCTTTGCGTGTTTTTGGGTACTTGCATTGTTTAATTCGTATATTTCGGGCGTATTATAGTATTTGAGGGTTGTAGCATCGCGCCTTAGTACCTGAATAGTGCAAATTCGCGTAGTCGTCTGTCTTCTGTTTTTGTTGTGAACGGCCAGAGTCGGTTGGCCAGTCAGTGTGCTCCCTGCCGCCGTTGGATAAGCAGCTGCAGCAGCAAGTCGTATAACCCTAGCTTACTTATTTGTTACATAGTTTAATTAATTTCTTTGCGTGTTTTTGGGTACTTGCATTGTTTAATTCGTATATTTCGGGCGTATTATAGTATTTGAGGGTTGTAGCATCGCGCCTTAGTACCTGAATAGTGCAAATTCGCGTAGTCGTCTGTCTTCTGTTTTTGTTGTGAACGGCCAGAGTCGGTTGGCCAGTCAGTGTGCTCCCTGCCGCCGTTGGATAAGCAGCTGCAGCAGCAAGTCGTATAACCCTAGCTTACTTATTTGTTACATAGTTTAATTAATTTCTTTGCGTGTTTTTGGGTACTTGCATTGTTTAATTCATATATTTCGGGCGCATTATAGTATTTGACAGTTGTAGCATCGCGCTTTAGTGTTTACTTCGTAGATTCTTATTCAAATTGCGTGTGAGTTTCGTATAGGAGGTGCAATTTCGAGTTTTAGTTACTGTAATCGTAAATTCAGCAGATTGTAGCGCAGTCGTTAGGCATTTGTACAGGTTAGTTGATACATTCTTTGCGTGTTCCGCTTGCGTTATCTAGGCACCGACTCGTGTTTCAGTAACTGTTGTTAAACATCGATTAGAATGGACAGGGACTGCGATTGCTGTGTTCGGATGAGGGCTGACTTGGCATCCCTTCGCTCACAGCTGCAATCGGCGCTGACTTCGGTCGCGCAGCTTGAGGCTGTTGCCAATGGGCACCACTGTGGGGAGCCGGACTCGGGTATCACAGGGATGTCAACCTCATCCCGTCTGTCCCCAGATCGGTCTGCCGCTGTGGTTGCCCCGGTTGCTGCCCGCAGTGGGGCTGAGCCCTCGCCTGTGGTTGATTGGGAGGTCGTTCCAAGGCGTGGCAGGCAGCGAAAGGCGTCCCCGGAAGCTGACCAGAAAGCCTCCCCGGTGCGTCTGACAAACCGGTTTCAGGCACTGTCTCTGGCTGAGCCAGATGCAGCTGCCTGCCCTGTTTCAGAGGATCATTCTCAGCCTTCAAGGTCCGGGCAATCGCAGAGGTTGGGCTTACTGGTAGTTGGGAGCTCCAATGTTAGGCGCGTAATGGGGCCCCTTAGGGATATGGCGGCTAAGGAGGGGAAGAAATCCAGTGTGCACTCCGTGTGCATTCCAGGAGGAGTCATTCCTGATGTCGAAAGGGTCCTTCCGGATGCCATGAAGAGCACAGGGTGCAGCCAGCTGCAGGTGGTGGCACATGTCGGCACTAATGACGTGTGTCGCTTTGGATCTGAGGAAATTCTCTCTGGATTCCAGCGGCTATCTGATTTGGTGAAGGCTGCCGGTCTTGCTTACGAGATGAAGGCAGAGCTCACCATCTGCAGCATCGTTGACAGAACCGACTGCGGACCTTTGGTGCAGAGCCGGGTGGAGGGTCTGAATCAGAGGCTCAGACGGTTTTGCGACCGTATTGGCTGCAGATTCCTTGACTTGCGCCATAGGGTGGTGGGGTTTCGGGTTCCGCTGAATAGGTCAGGAGTTCACTACACTCAGCTGGCGGCTACACGGGTAGCGGAGGCTGTGTGGCGTGGACTGGGCGGTTTTTTAGGTTAGAAGGCCTCGGGAAAGTGCGGGATGGGCTGCAATGTCAAAGGGTGCTTGGCAATTACAGGACGTGCTTGGATCAAGGAACAGTCGGAATTATAGTTGTAAATTGTTGTAGTTGCGCTGGAAAAGTCCCTGAGCTTCAAGCGCTAATAGAAAGCACAGAAGCTGATATCGTTATAGGTACAGAAAGCTGGCTAAAGCCTGAAATAAGTTCTGCAGAAATTTTTACGAAGTCTCAGACGGTGTTCAGGAAAGATAGATTAGGCAGAATTGGTGGTGGAGTGTTGGTGTCTGTCAGTAGTGGTTTATCTTGTAGTGAAGTCGAAGTAGATACTCTGTGCGAATTGGTGTGGGTGGAGGTTATACTTAACAGCCGAATTAAGTTAATAATTGGCTCCTTCTACCGACCCCCAGACTCCGATGATACAGTTGCGGAACAGTTCAGAGAAAGTTTGAGTCTCGTAACAAATAAATACCCCACTCATACGGTTATAGTTGGTGGGGACTTCAACCTACCCTCGGTATGTTGGCAAAAATACTTGTTCAAAACCGGTGGTAGGCACAAAACGTCTTCCGAGATTGTCCTAAATGCATTCTCCGAAAATTATTTAGAGCAGTTAGTCCACGAACCCACGCGAATTGTAAATGGTTGCGAAAACACACTTGACCTCTTGGCCACAAACAATCCAGAGCTGATAGAGAGCATCATGACTGATACAGGGATTAGTGATCACAAGGTCATTGTAGCTAGGCTCAATACCATTTCTTCCAAATCCATCAGAAACAAACGCAAAATAATTTTATTTAAAAAAGCGGATAAAGTACCACTAGAAGCCTTCCTAAAAGACAATTTCCATTCCTTCCGAACTGACTATGCGAATGTAGACGAGATGTGGCTCAAATTCAAAGATATAGTAGCAACAGCAATTGAGATATTCATACCTCATAAATTGGTAAGAGATGGAACGGATCCCCCGTGGTACACAAAAAAGGTCCGAACGCTGTTGCAGAGGCAACGGAAAAAGCATGCGAAGTTCAGAAGAACGCGAAATCCTGAAGATGGGCTAAAATTTACAGACGCGCGAAATTTGGCACGTACTTCGATGCGAGATGCCTTTAATAGGTTCCACAACGAAACATTGTCTCGAAATTTGGTAGAAAATCCGAAGAAATTCTGGTCGTATGTAAAGTACACAAGCGGCAAGACGCAGTCAATACCTTCGCTGCGCAGTGCCGATGGTACTGTTATCGACGACTGCGCCGCTAAAGCGGAGTTATTGAACGCAGTTTTCCGAAATTCCTTCACCAGGGAAGACGAATGGAATATTCCAGAATTTGAAACACGAACATCTGCTAGCATGAGTTTCTTAGAAGTAGATACCTTAGGGGTTGCGAAGCAACTCAAATCGCTTGATACGGGCAAGTCTTCAGGTCCAGATTGTATACCGATTAGGTTCCTTTCAGATTACGCTGATACTATAGCTCCCTACTTAGCACTCATATACAACCGCTCGCTCACCGATAGATCTGTACCTACAGATTGGAAAATTGCGCAGGTCGCACCAGTGTTCAAGAAGGGTAGTAGGAGTAATCCATTTAACTACAGACCTATATCATTGACGTCGGTTTGCAGTAGGGTTTTGGAGCATATACTGTATTCAAACATTATGAATCACCTCGAAGGGAACGATCTATTGACACGTAATCAGCATGGCTTCAGAAAACATCGCTCTTGTGCAACGCAGCTAGCTCTTTATTCGCACGAAGTAATGGCCGCTATCGACAGGGGATCTCAAGTTGATTCCGTATTTCTAGATTTCCGGAAAGCTTTTGACACCGTTCCTCACAAGCGACTTCTAATCAAGCTGCGGAGCTATGGGGTATCGTCTCAGTTGTGCGACTGGATTCGTGATTTCCTGTCAGGAAGGTCGCAGTTCGTAGTAATAGACGGCAAATCATCGAGTAAAACTGAAGTGATATCAGGTGTTCCCCAGGGAAGCGTCCTGGGACCTCTACTGTTCCTGATCTATATAAATGACCTGGGTGACAATCTGAGCAGTTCTCTTAGGTTGTTCGCAGATGATGCTGTAATTTACCGTCTAGTAAGGTCATCCGAAGACCAGTATCAGCTGCAAAGCGATTTAGAAAAGATTGCTGTATGGTGTGTCAGGTGGCAGTTGACGCTAAATAACGAAAAGTGTGAGATGATCCACACGAGTTCCAAAAGAAATCCGTTGGAATTCGATTACTCGATAAATAGTACAATTCTCAAGGCTGTCAATTCAACTAAGTACCTGGGTGTTAAAATTACAAACAACTTCAGTTGGAAGGACCACATAGATAATATTGTCGGGAAGGCGAGCCAAAGGTTGCGTTTCATTGGCAGGACACTTAGAAGATGCAACAAGTCCACTAAAGAGACAGCTTACACTACACTCGTTCGTCCTCTGTTAGAATATTGCTGCGCGGTGTGGGATCCTTACCAGGTGGGATTGACGGAGGACATCGAGAGGGTGCAAAGAAGGGCAGCTCGTTTTGTGTTATCGCGTTATAGGGGAGAGAGTGTGGCAGATATGATACACGAGTTGGGATGGAAGTCATTACAGCATAGACGTTTTTCGGCGCGGCGAGACCTTTTTACGAAATTTCAGTCACCAACTTTCTCTTCCGAATGCGAAAATATTTTGTTGAGCCCAACCTACATAGGTAGGAATGATCATCAAAATAAAATAAGAGAAATCAGAGCTCGAACAGAAAGGTTTAGGTGTTCGTTTTTCCCGCTCGCTGTTCGGGAGTGGAATAGTAGAGAGATAGTATGATTGTGGTTCGATGAACCCTCTGCCAAGCACTTAAATGTGAATTGCAGAGTAGTCATGTAGATGTAGATGTAGAGGCGCTCAGTAGCTCGGTACGGGCTTTTGTTAAAGTTTCGAGAACATACCTTCACCGAAGAGTCAAGTAGTATATTGCTCCATCCTACGTATATCTCGCGAAGAGACCATGAGGATAAAATCAGAGAGATTAGAGCCTACACAGAAGCATACCGACAATCCTTCTTTCCACGTACAATACGAGACTGGAATAGAAGGGAGAACTGTTAGAGGTACTCAGGGTAACCTCCGCCACACACCGTCAGGTGGCTTGCGGAGTATGGATGTAGATGTAGTTGTAGATGTAGAAAGAGGAAGCCGTTTGGTAGAATTTTGCACAGAGCACAACTTAATCATAGCTAACACTTGGTTCAAGAATCATAAAAGAAGGTTGTATACATGGAAGAATCCTGGAGATACTAGAAGGTATCAGATTATATAATGGTAAGACAGAGATTTAGGAACCAGGTTTTAAATTGTAACACATTTCCGGGGGCAGATGTGGACTCTGACCCCTATCTATTGGTTATGAACTGTAATTAAAACTGAAGAAACTGCAAAAAGGTGGGAATGTAAGGAGATGGGACCTAGATAAGCTGACTAAACCAGACGTTGTACAGAGTTTCAGGGAGAGCATAAGGGAACAATTGACAGGAATGGGGGAAAGAAATACAGTAGAAAAAGATTGGGTATCTCTGAGGGATGAAGTAGTGAAGGCAGCAGACGATCAAGTAGGTAAAAAGACGAGGGCTAATAGAAATCCTTGGGTAAGAGAAGCAATATAGAATTTAAATGATGAAAGGAGAAAATATAAAAATGCAGTAAATGAGGCAGGCAAAAAGGAATAGAAACGTATCAAAAATAAGATCGACAGGAAGTGCAAAATGGCTAAGCAGGAATGGCTAGAGGACAAATGTAAGGATGTAGAGGCTTATCTCACTAGGGGAAAGAGAGATACTGCCTACAGGAAAATTAAAAAGACTTTTATAGAAAAGAGAACCACTTGTATGAATATCAAGAGCTCAGATGGAAACCCAGTTCTAAGCAAAGAAGAGAAAGCAGAAAGGTGGAAGGAGTATATAGAGGGTCTATACAAGGGCGATGTACTTGAGGACTAAATTATGGAAATGGAAGAGGATGTAGATGAAGATGAAATGGGAGATACAATACTGAATGAAGAGTTTGACAGAGCACAGAAAGACCTGAGTCGAAACAAGTCCTGGGAGTAGACAACATTCCATTAGAACTACTGACGGCCTTGGGAGAGCCAGTCATGACAAAACTCTACTATCTGGTGAGCAAGATATATGAGACAGATGAAATACCCTCAGACTTCAAGAAGAATGTAATAATTCCAATCCCAAAGAAAGCAGGTGTTGACAGATGTAAAAATTACTGAACTATCAGTTTAATAAGTCACAGCTGCAAGATACTAACGCGAATCCTTTGCAGACGAATGGAAAAACTGGTAGAAGCCGACCTCGGGGAAGATCAGTTTGGATTCCGTAGAAATGTTGGAACACGTGAGGCAATATTGACCCTACGACTTATCTTAGAAAATAGATTTAGGAAAGGCAAACCTACGTTTCTAGCATTTGTAGACATGGAGAAAGCTTTTGACAATGTTGACTGGCATACTCTCTTTCAGATTCTGAAGGTGGCAGTGGTAAAATACAGGGAGTGAAAGGCTATTTACAATTTGTACACATACCAGATGGCAGTTATAAGACTCGAGGGGCATGAAATGGAAGCAGTGGTTGGGAAAGTAGTGAGACTGGGTTTTAGCCTCTCCCCCGATGTTATTCAATCTGTATATTGAGCAAGCAGTAAAGGAAATAAAAGAAAAACTCGGAGTAGGTATTAAAATCCATGGAGAAGAAATAAAAACTTTGAAGTTGGCTGATGACATTGTAATTCTGTCAGAGACAGCAAAGAACTTGGAAGAGCAATTGAACGGAAGGGACAGTGTCTTGAAAGGATGATATTAGATGAACATCAACAAAAGCAAAACGAGGATAATGGAATGTAGTCGAATTAAGTCGAGGGATGCTGAAGGAATTAGTTTCTATACGGTTATCTATTATGTAGAAGTTCTACCTGCCCGTAGTTCCATTTGTGTGTCGAGTCAACATTTTTCGCAAATGTTAATAGGTGTAGTAGTCCTAAAAAAGTACAGTTTTAAGCTTAAAAAAAAAGAGTGTCTCAGTAGGTTTAGCGTTCCGATGGCTGAAGGGACTGTTAGAGTTAGTAACACTGACAGATTCCTGTGCGGTCCTGGTATTTAATAATATAACGGTAGATTTGTCCGCCCCTGGTAGCTGTGTGGTCAGCTCGACAGACTGTCAATCCGAAGGACCCGGGATCGATTCCTGGCTGGGTCGGAGATTTTCTCCGCTCAGGGCCTGTGTGTTGTGTTGTCTTAATCATCATCATTTCATCCTCATCTACGCGCCAGCTGCCGAAGTGGCGTCAAATCGAAAGACTTGCACCCATCGAACGGTCTACCCGATGGGAGGCCCTAGTCACTCGATATTTTACATTTACTGTAGATTTGATCAAATACACAGGGATATTCAGCTACCCTTACCCATCGGTTTTATACAACTCGCAACGCTTTTAAACACCAAGCGCAAAATGTTCGTATTGTCTTGCTCGCCGCGCTCAAACTATTAGTCCTAAAGAAAAATAAACAGGGCTTTTTTGTAGGAAACGTAGTTAAATTTTATGGTGGGATTCGTTTTCGTATAAACTGTAATCTTGGAATTGTTGAAGAAAAACGCACAAAAGCGACAGTCAAAGGCGTTTTTCTCGAATATCTCGAAAATTGTGGTCTCCAGCGAAAACGTATCCCGGCACTAAATTTGACTCGTTAAATTTCCTGCAGAATGATCCTGTTCATTTTTTCTAGAGGACTAATAATTTGCTCACTGCAAGCGAGAGAATACGAAAATATTATGTGTGGTTTTTAATGGCGTCATGGGTTCCACAAAAACTGTTGGCAGAAGCAGCTGTATCAGCCTGTGTAATATAATGTAGGATATAGTTATTTAGTGATTTATGAAATATATGTTTGTTTATATAAGCGAATGTTTCTGTATTATGTGTCATCTGTTACCATTCTCTATGACCTGACATCTGTCGTGAGAAAAAAGAAAAGATAATGATAGCATGTAAAAGTTCTGTGTGGCACGTAGAAAAATATTGGTATCACCTTCTTCTGTCTCCTTCTGAAGTGATCCCACGCACTAAGAAAAATGGCGTATTTGATTGCCATTTGTAGTGAGTAAAACTAGCTTTGTGAAACACTTTGAGCAAGTCATGTTATTTAGTGTATCGTGCGCTCCAATCTCCGGCACTCTTTAAAGTGGCGGACAGAGTGAATTGAGGCTGTAAAACTCGAGAGGCAGTAAGTTGTTTTCCTTGTTCGCGAGTCAGTTCAACAGGTCGCCGGGCGGCGCGGCAAGTGCTTCGGAGTCTCACATGTTTATGGCTCGCTGCCAGGCAGGGCCAAGTTGTGCGGCGTGCCTGCCAGACTCGCTCGCCGTCGCATCAGAGTTAAGACCGGCGCGATCGAGGAGACCGAGACCTCGCGATACGTTTGATTCCCGTACATACTACGTAAGATACTGGCGCCTTCGGTTAGCAATACACTCGTACAGGGTGAATCGGTTAAAAGATGCGGCTCTTATTTTCTGAACGGTTTTATGTACAGAAACGAAGTTTTCGACAAGTGAATGTAGGCAGAGGAAAACATAATTTTGTTGTAAGGGTTATACTCTTAACTCTTGTATCAACTGAGACTTTTTATTACGGACCGATGTACTTTTTGTACTTTTTAACAGCTTACGAAACTTATTAAAATAAATAAATAAAATATTACGATCGTTCATTTGTTACATCAATGAACAACGTCAAGTTACAAATGATGTATATATGCACAAGAAACGACTAGTTCATAAAAGTTGTAACAGCAAAAGTTACAATAAATATCCAGTAAAGTACAAGCTGATACAATGTGAACAAACTGTGTTACATTAACAAGTTAAAGAAATTACTTTACTATCTCCAAACAATTATCACTATAGTGTCGTTCAGAAATCCATTAACTGAGCAAAAGAGGAATAATGGAAGACCAAGTTACGCTTACAGCACGTTTTTGAGCAATGAAGACTTTCTTTCTTAAAGATATGTTACAGCAGACCATTATCATGCGTGACATTATTGAATGAAAATATGCAAAATACACTCCTGGAAATTGAAATAAGAACACCGTGAATTCATTGTCCCAGGAAGGGGAAACTTTATTGACACATTCCTGGGGTCAGATACATCACATGATCACACTGACAGAACCACAGGCACATAGACACAGGCAACAGAGCATGCACAATGTCGGCACTAGTACAGTGTATATCCACCTTTCGCAGCAATGCAGGCTGCTATTCTCCCATGGAGACGATCGTAGAGATGCTGGATGTAGTCCTGTGGAACGGCTTGCCATGCCATTTCCACCTGGCGCCTCAGTTGGACCAGCGTTCGTGCTGGACGTGCAGACCGCGTGAGACGACGCTTCATCCAGTCCCAAACATGCTCAATGGGGGACAGATCCGGAGATCTTGCTGGCCAGGGTAGTTGACTTACACCTTCTAGAGCACGTTGGGTGGCACGGGATACATGCAGACGTGCATTGTCCTGTTGGAACAGCAAGTGCCCTTGCCGGTCTAGGAATGGTAGAACGATGGGTTCGATGACGGTTTGGATGTACCGTGCACTATTCAGTGTCCCCTCGACGATCACCAGAGGTGCACGGCCAGTGTAGGAGATCGCTCCCCACACCATGATGCCGGGTGTTGGCCCTGTGTGCCTCGGTCGTATGCAGTCCTGATTGTGGCGCTCACCTGCACGGCGCCAAACACGCATACGACCACCATTGGCACCAAGGCAGAAGCGACTCTCAATGCTGAAGACGACACGTCTCCATTCGTCCCTCCATTCACGCCTGTCGCGACACCACTGGAGGCGGGCTGCACGATGTTGGGGCGTGAGCGGAAGACGGCTTAACGGTGTGCGGGACCGTAGCCCAGCTTCATGGAGACGGTTGCGAATGGTCCTCGCCGATACCCCAGGAGCAACAGTGTCCCTAATTTGCTGGGAAGTGGCGGTGCGGTCCCCTACGGCACTGCGTAGGATCCTACGGTCTTGGCGTGCATCCGTGCGTCGCTGCGGTCCGGTCCCAGGTCGACGGGCACGTGCACCTTCCGCCGACCACTGGCGACAACATCGATGTACTGTGGAGACCTCACGCCCCACGTGTTGAGCAATGCGGCGGTACGTCCACCCGGCCTCCCGCGTGCCCACTATACGCCCTCGCTCAAATTCCGTCAACTGCACATACGGTTCACGTCCACGCTGTCGCGGCATGCTACCAGTGTTAAAGACTGCGATGGAGCTCTGTATGCCACGGCAAACTGGCTAACACTGACGGAGGCGGTGCACAAATGCTGCGCAGCTAGCACCATTCGACGGCCAACACCGCGGTTCCTGGTGTGTCCGCTGTGCCGTGCGTGTGATCATTGCTTGTACAGCCCTCTCGCAGTGTCCGGAGCAAGTATGGTGGGTCTGACACACCGGTGTCAATGTGTACTTTTTTCCATTTCCAGGAGTGTATGTCGAATTACTAATTTGTCTCTCACAAAGATTTGCAATGATTCGAAGTGCAAAAGTGCCTGAACTAAGTTGTTTTAGGAGCTCCAAAATGTGTTTTCTCCAGTTTAAATTCTCATCAATATGGACACAAATTCTAATCAATATAGACAACGGCGAACAAGTTAATACCGTGTTCCTACTTCAGGAAGGAATTTGACACCGGCCCGCACTGCCGTTTCGCGAACAAAGTATGAGCTTATCGCGTATCGCAGCAGATATGCGACTGGATTCAAGGCTTCCTTGAAGATAGAACTCAGCACGTCGCTCTTAACGGAATAAAATCGACAGATCTAAAGGTGATTTCCGGAGTACGCCAAGAAAGTGTGATTGGACCGTTTGTTTACTATATATATATATATATATATATATATGATCTAGTAGAAAGCGTCGGATGCTCTTTAAGGCTGTTTGCAAATGATGCGGTTGTCTGTAACAAAGTAGCAACGCCAGAAGATAGTAACGATTCGCAGAATGATCTCCAGAGAAGTGATGAGTGGTGCAGGCTATGACAATTGACCCTGGACGTAAATAAATGTAACATATTGCGCGTATATAGGAAAAGAAATCCACTACTTTACAGCTACGCTATTGATGACAAACCACTGGAGCCACTATCTACCATAAAATATATAGGTGTAACTATCCAGAGAAATGCATATGCCAGACAACTCCATGGGAAGAATCTGAAGGAAATGTAACTCATCCACGGGGGGGGGGGGGGGGGGGACTGGCTAATAAGGCGATAAGGCGCTAGTTGGACCGATTCTTGAGTATTGTTCTGCTGTCTGAGATTACTTTCAGGTAAGACTGATAGAACAGATAAAGAAGATCCAACGATGAGAGGCACGTTTCGTCACTGGTTCCTGTAGCCAGCGCGAGTGTTTGCAGAAATGCTCAACAAACTAAGAGTGGGACAACATATTACTCCCCCACCTATACGTCAGGCGTAATGGCCACGAGGAGAAAATTCTAGAAATTAGAGCCAATACAGAGGCTTCCCAACGATGATTCTTCTCACGCACTATTGGCGAGTGCCACAGGATTGGAAGGCTCAGTTAGTGGTACAAAAGTACCGTCCGCCACACACCATTAGGTGGCTTGCGGAGTATGACGTAGATGTAGATGTAAGAATTCCGAAATTTTTAACCTATTTGTTATTTCGTCACCACGTTTTATCGCTGGTGCCGTATCCCTAGATGTACAGAACTGAAAATGTAGTATCTCTTGAAAATTTGCAAGCTTCCAGCTCTTTCAGTTGCAAGCAAGACTTTAATAAAATAGCAAAGGTAACGTAAATCAGAACACTGGGAGGATTTGTGATCTAAATAACAATTGATTTATTCATCGTTAACATCACATGACAAAAGATGGCTAAAGACACGTCACACAAACTTTCTTATTTGATATACACTTCCAAAAATATGGGGTCTGTGGTTACAAAGTGATCAGGTGGGGATCAACACACCACACTAACCAGAACTAATCGCTTTATCTAACTTCATAAATGTGAATCCGTGGTATGGCCCAAAAACTACGCTACTATCAAGCATCTATACTGTTCCATAAAGAAAAATATGGTTACAAAGGACAGGATGGTGAGAAGCGCCCTGGAGCCCTACGCTGTAGCAGCGAATACTTTAACCTTCTGCAGGTCAGGGCGGCACAGTACGACGCTCGCATCGACTGGCCTTAGCACGTCAAAAATGTAATGGCCCCTGTCAAAATTACAGGCTTTGCTTATAGTTCCTCGTAGTTCCTAGCTGGCAACATCTTCAGGTTGCCAAAGATTTGAAAATCGTTCGGTGAAAGATCCGCGCTGTACGCAGGATGTTGCAGTATTTCCCAACCAAACCGCTGAAGCGTAGCTACCGTCTGATTGGCGGCGTGGGAGCGTGTAACAGGAAGATTCCGTCCAACAGCATTCCCGGGAACTTTGACTTTATCAGGCACTGCAGTTTCTGCAAAGTGTCGTTATATAGCTTTGCACTGTTGTGCTCTCTGCAGTCGAAGAAGAAGGTTGTCAGGACCTTGCGTTGTGCTATCATTTCGAGCCCGAGGACAAACGGTAAAGCTAACAGTGCAAACATCCCACACCTCCCCCGTCAGAGGAATCCAAAGCTGTTCAGACAAATCCCGGTTTCAGTCGGCCAGCCGCGTTCTACGAAACAGGGATTGATCGGCTCCAAGTGGGATGAATAACTTAACGCGTGTGTTGATTACTTCTGAATGGAACCATCCCGTGATGCCTTTGTGGAGGTGTTCGGTTTTCATTTGACTGCCCCTCATACATCCACTTGCTTTGCCATTACTGCACGACTTTTATCCGTCCCTAATGACATAGACGAGTCCTTAGATCCCCAAGTATTCCTTTGTTCCTCTATACACAATAGAAATGTTGTTTTTTCATAGTTTATGTCGCCGGTTACTTATTCCACTTTAACACGAAGGTTGGTTTCCATCCACTGCTTCAGCCAATAGAGAACTTACGAATTCCCTACCATAACGCACTTCAGATGCGTTCATTACGTTATATGTGTCATGTGAGAGGTGGTCTAGAGACTATGAATGCAATCTTGTGAAGTAATTTACTGTAGAGTCCAGAGAAAACCAGAAAAAAACTGTGGCTCACGAAGAGAAACCTGACAAATGAGCACTATATAAGAAACAAAATACGTATCACTCTGTGACGTTATAAACTCTTCATACGTCACCGAGTCAGATGAAATGCCTCAGTTTTTCTGGACAGACTGGTTTCATACACAAACAAAAATATAAAAGAAATTAAATGAGTGGACAATGGATAGGAAAGAGAGTTCAAACAACTCCCTTTCAACATCTTAGGTTCCCCAGTTCACTCACCAGAAAATTGCCTTGTAGACTCTGGTTTGTCGTTAGTTTTGATTGTGAAAGATAAAGAATGGCCGGTAGATATTCCTCTGTAACAAATGAGCTCCGAAAGACTTGTGACGGAGTAAACAAATACAGGAAGTTCCCAGGAACGAGATGAACAGTTTCTTTCACCTCACGCACCTGTGCCAGGAATATGTCCGTGACGTCAACAACAACCTGACAGATATGTGTTGACTCCGGAAGAAGTTCTTCCAGGAACCTGTTTTAGATCGATAACGTGTCACTCACGACCACAGAGATTCCTTAGTCGTCAGTTTACTTCACCGGGAACATAATTCATGATCTTCGGTCCCGAGATTGACAAGGAAGGCATTAATATTGCCATTGTTTGTCGCTTTGTTCAATGTAATCATGTAATCAAGAAGATATATAAGGAGCTAAGAAATTATTGGACGCATTATTATGCTCTTTCATCTTCACTGGATGTACACTGCTGTCCAAAACGTAAAGACGAGAGTACGTTTCTCATGACGTTTCACTGCCATGTAACATAGTTCGATGAAACTTGGATGACATATAAAAAGAGCTGGTGCAGCATAGTGCAGGTAACTGAATGAAATACAAAATGAGACGAACAGAAAAGAATCCCTCACTAACACGTTTTTTCATTAACAACCAATATTCAAATTCTGAATGAGAGTCCGCTGCGTAATCTTTCCTTATGTACAGACCGTAAATGGCGTCACTCCTACATACTATGTGTGGCTGCACAGAAATGCAAATCACTTGCATGTAGTAGACTTTATGACAATGTGACGTTTACTGCATGCCACTTTGGTGGGGTTGCTATTTTCATGGCGAGCAGCGAATGAATATAATGGTAGAAAATATGCACATTTATTTACAGGCCAGGGGAGCGAAAAGTTGATTGAACGCTGCTTCGCTTTCTGACTCAGCGGCAGCTGATTGCACGACATTGTTGGGGCTGACGCCATCGCATCACTGACACGGTGTCCCAAGAAACGTAAGAGAAGTTACATCCTAAGTCGATTCGTAGGTACAATTTGTACTCTGATTTGTGAACACCAGTATAGCGTAAAACATATCGATTAGAATTTGGACTGGAAAGCACATTCTTATTATAGTTCTCTGCTCCTTGAGTTTAGAAATATTTTCTCTAATTGTAAGTAGTGCTTTTGGTGATGAAGACAGAAAGTTTGTTTGCTTCGCACACTTTCGTTCTTTGATGTCATGTGAAATAATTTTCTGTGTAAATTACACGAAGTATTCATTGTCCAAAAAATGACAGTATCTAGTGTGGAACATCGAACCTGATGTAGGAAACTGTTTAAAGAAATTAGGTGTGATAACAGCACTCTCAGAATGCATTACCTGTCGTATAAGAAGAATCAAACATTGTTTGAAAATAACATCATCATTCATAAGTATAGCACTAGGAACAAAAATAGCCTGCATTGTCCACAATTTAGTCTAACTCTGACAGGGAAATGGGATAAATATGCAGTCATAAAATATTTGACCATCGCTCATGTGAATTAAAAGTTCTGGCAGATAACGGAAGTTTTAAAAACAAACTGAAATTATTTATACTTGACAGCTCCTATTCCAAAGATGAATTTATGAGTATATGGGATTAAGAAAAAATGCCGCACCTGGCTGTGACGTGCGATTCCTCATTCAGATTCAAGACAAAAGTTTACCTAGCAGAATCATGTCGGGTGTATTTTGAAACCACTTGTATGAAAACGTGAAGCTGGCAACGCTGTCACATCCTGCAGCTCATCGGAATGTGTAAATAAACCTCTATCAGGCCGCACTACCTCCCCACCTGTCGTAGTTCACTGAGTAGACTGCTGCGACGTCAACCCCAAATCCACTTTGGAGCTAGGGTTCGGTTGATTTTGGAGAAAGGGACCAAACAGTGAAGTCATCGGTCTCATCCGATTAGGTTAAGGAGGAGGAGGGAAGTCGTCCGTGCCTTGTCAAAGGAACCATCCCGGCATTTGCATGAAGCGATTTAGGGAAATCACGGAAAACCCAAATCAGGATGGCTGGGCGCGGGGTTGAACCGTCGTCCTCCCGACTGCGAGTCCAGTGTGCTAACCACTGGGCCACCTCGCTCGGTTTGGAGCTAGGGTTCGAATTCTCAGCACCATACTTTTTTCTTTTTTTAAGGTACTTTCCCTAGTTCGCGTCCTAATAATGTTTATAAATAGGAAGTCATTTTTTCGAGTGACATTGAGATCCATTGAACTATGCGCGTGGGCCTACTAAGAGTGTTGGACCAGAACGAGTCCTGTCAGGTTCACGTATGGCAGCTTCTCAATGCGGTTCACAGAAGATGGATACATCGATATGCTTTTGGTTCTGGGTGCATCTGCTGCTGCTGCTAATACTCGTGCGTATGGTGAACGGTACCCCGATCGCCGCCAGGAGTAACGCCTTCGAGAAACCGGTAATTTTCGTCCACAACCAAGGAACAGAAGTCGTCCAAGGACTAGTCACGTTCCACAAACAGAGGACGCGATTCTTGAAACCGTTCAGGAGTCACCTCGGCGAAGTAGCCTTCACATTCCAAGGAAGTTCCAGATATCTCAAAGACTTGTTGTTGAAGTGTTGCACGATAAAGAACTGCAATCTTATCACTATACGTTAACGCAACATCATCGTCCAGAAGCCTGCATTCCAGAAGTACATTTTCGTGAATATCTTTAGCACCAAGTAAAAGATCAGGAACATTTTATAGATAACGTGTTATCGAGTGACGAATCTAGCTTCACTCGTGGAGGTATTTTCAAACTCCACAACAGCCATTACTGATAGCAATACTATTCACACGTCACCCGTGAACGCGTCTTTCAGGCACGCTTTGGCATAAACCTGCGTGCTGGAATCAAGCGAGGAGTGCTTTTGGGCCATTTCCTGTTGTCGGACAAGTTGAATGCTGCCCTGTAACGTGCGTTTCTTTGCAACACTTTGCCTGACGCACTAGAAAACATTCTGCTTGGTGGCAGCTATAGTTTCAGCATGATGGTGCACTACCTCGCTTTGGAATTAAGGCGCATAAGTATTTCAACAAAGCATTTCCTGTAAAATGGGTTGGTCGTGGAGGTCCAATGTATGGGCTCCACGTTCCCAGGACGTCAGTCCTCTAGATCCAGTGAGTGGCAAAGTGTTTGCAAATGCAAGGTGGTCGCTTTGAACATGTTCTGTAAAGTGTATGTTGCTCGTACGTGTACGGACCGGCTCTGAACATCAAACGTACATAATGGAATTATTGTATATAGCGTAATTTGCAGTCCAATATTACCTACCTATTGCGCTTTTGTACTTCGTTGGATACAGACGATGTTACTGTATCCACTGGTATTTTCTATATAGCGTCATTCACGAAAAAAAGTGATCGTTTATACCTATGAGAAATTCGTGTTGTGTCTTAATGCTGAAATAAAGGTAACAGTAAAAGAAAGAAATGCAGAAGACATCGCATTATGGAGGCGTAAAATGCGTGCAATTTGATGCTGTAACTCCAAAAAAGAAAGTCTGGAGTGAACATCGGCGAGTCTGCGTGCTCATTCCCCACGGTATTGTCTCATTTCTCCTTTTTTCTTCTTTTTCGCTCTTCATTTTGCTCGTTGCATTTAGTCTGTGGTGCGGGCGGACGTCACGTGACAGCCGTTTAAGTTCATTGTTGATTCTTACAGTCTGACCAAAAACGCTGAACTACAGTGCCAGCTTCTCACAAAGCTAATGGGACAGCTTCGGCACTGTGCAGATTTCATTCTACCCTTCTGGGTCATGCTGCACGCAGTTACAGCGTTGCCACAGCATCTTTTCTTTAATCGCATTTCTATTAAATCTATTGGCGGGACTAGGATTCGCTACATACACGATTGTCATGAACTGGAATAAGAAATCGTGTGCTGAAAGCCGAATGCGGAATTTTTTTCTACACCCTGTATAGTTCGCACGTGGGTAGGGTTTTAGCTTAAGATGAAGTAAAGAGAAATACACTACTGGCCATTAAAATTGCTGCACCACGAAGATGAAGGGCTATAGACGCGAAATTTAACCGACAGGAAGAAGAGGCTGTCATATGCAAATGATTAGCTTTTCAGAACTCACAAGGTTGGCGCCGGTGGAGACACCTACAACGTGCTGACATGAGGAAACTTTCCAACCGATTTCTCATACACAAACAACAGTTGACCGGCGTTGCCTGGTGAAACGTTGTTGTGATTTCTCGTGCAAGAAGGAGAAATACGTACCTTGACGTTTCCGGCTTTGATAAAGGTCGGATTGTAGCCTATAGCGATTGCGGTTTATCGTATCGCGACATTGCTGCTGGCGTTGGTCGAGATCCAATGACTGTTAGCAGAATATGGAATCAGTGGGTTCAGGAGGATAATACGGAACGGCGTGCTGGATCCCAACGGCCTCGTATCACTAGCAGTCGACATGACAGGCATCTTATCCGCATGGCTGTAACGGATCGTGCAGCCACGTCTCGACCCCTGAGTCAACAGATGGGGACGCTTGCAAGACAACCATCTGCACCAACAGTTCGACGACGTTTGAAGCAGCATGGACTATCAGCTCGGAGACCATGGCTGCGGTTACCCTTGACTCTGTATCACAGACAGGAGCGCCTGCGATGGTGTACTCGACGACGAACCTGGGTGCACGAATGGCAAAGCGTCATTTTTTCGGATGAATCCAGGTTCTGTTTACAGCATCATGATGGTCGCATCAGGTTTGACGACATCGAGGTGAACGCACATTGGAAGTGTGTATTCGTCATCGCCATAGCGGCATATTACTCGGTGTGATGGTATGGGGTGCCATTGGTTACACGTCTCGGTCACCTCTTGTTCGCATTGACGGCACTTTGAACAGTGGACGTTACATTTCAGATGTGTTACGACCCGTGGCTCTACCCTTCATTCGATCCCTGCGAAACCCTACATTTCAGCAGGATAATGCGCGACCGCATGTTGCAGGTCCTGTACGGGCCTTTCTGGATGCAGAAAATGTTTGACTGCTGCCCTCGCCATCACATTCTCCAGATCTCTTACCAATTGAAAACGTCTGGTCAATGGTGGCCGAGCAGCTGGCTCGTCACAATACGCCGGTCACTACTCTTGATGAACTGTGATATCGTGTTGAAGCTGCATGGGCAGCTGTACCTGTACACGACATCCAAGCTCTGTTTGACTCAATGCCCAGGCGTATCAAGGCCGTTATTACGGCCAGAGGTGGTTGTTCTCGATACTGATTTCTCAGGATCTATGCACCTAAATTGCGTGAAAATGTAATCACATGTCAGTTCTAGTATTATATATTTGTCGAATGAATACCGGTTTATCATCTGCATTTCTTCTTGGTGTAGCAATTGTAATGGCCAGTAGTGTAATTTTGTAAATGACTAGCAACTAGCCTCGTTTATACAGAAAAAATGTATCTCGTTTTTGAACACGCTGAAAAGGCAGTGTGTCTTCTCGCCCACTTTGGAAGGCTTCTACCTACGGCGACAGAACTTTTCTCTTCCATCCTAAACCGTCACTATGTCGACTGTGAAACCATTCAGAGATGTAACGGCTTGTAGCATAAGGTGACGTCACGGCCGTGGCCCATAAGGGAAGGGTACCCCGCGCGTACTCTACGCGCGGCGAGAGAGGACCGCAGCTCCTAACTTGGCCGCCTGGCTGGCTGGCTGTGTGGTCGGGTCGGCCCGCCGTGATTCACGCTGGCAGGTTACGTGGCGGCCGCAGCGGCAGAGGCAGAGACAGCGACAGCGAGGTCACACACACACACACACACACACACACACACACACACACCAATTGCGTGGCGAGGGACGACGTCTCGGTGCGGTGACTAAGCACTCGGCAGATTAAGTGGACAGCCCTCCCTCCTGTCTCTGGGCCCAAGGTTTGTGTATTATGGCAATGGTGCTTTCAGCACTCTCCAAGACACCTGACGCCACAGACGCAGCGCACTACACCGTATCTAAAAAACCGCAACCTGCCGTAGACCCCAAAAGAAATTCTCGCTGGCCACATGGGAAACGTCATACGGTCAGTACTATCAAGTGAACGAAAGTGACTGCTTCATTTGATATACGAAGGTCCTTCAGTAAGTAACGCCCCACATTCTTTTCTCAGAGCATATTTATTGTTAAGAGTAAGAATTTGGTGACAACATACATCAACAGGTCTTGTCCATGCCCTACTTTTCTACGTAGTCTCCATCATGTTCTATGGCCGTACGCCAAAGTTGTGGACGAGCATGTGCTCCCTGCTGGTAAAAGCTGCCTTTTCGTTTCCGGCGCGAAATGGTGCACCCAGCTTTTGCCCCCGTAACGATCCGCGACAGAAAGGCCTCGCCGTCGGTTTCGAATAAATGGTTCAAATGGCTCTGAGCATATGGGACTTTACAACTGAGGTCATCAGTCCCCTAGAACTTAGAACTACTTAAACCTAACTAACCTAAGGACATCACATACATCCATGCTCGAGGCAGGATTTGAACATGCGACCGTAGCGGTCGCGCGGTTCCAGACTGAAGCGTTTACAACCACTGGGCCACAACGTGCGGCCGTTGAGTGAAGGCCGTCGGCCACTACGTTGTCCACAATGACAGGTAATGCCTCAAATGTCGTATTCTCAGTACACTCTCGACACTGTGTATCTCGGAATACCTAATTTCCTAAGGATATCCGAAATGGTATGGCCCATGTTTCTAGCTCTAACTAGCATTCCGCTTTCAAAGTCTGTTAATTTCCGTCGTGCTTCCATAACCTTGTCGGAAACATTTTCACATGAATCACCTGAGTATAAATGACAGCTCTGTCAATTCTCAGCCTTTTTACACCTTTCGTACGTGGTACTACCGCCATCAGTATACATGGATATTGCTATCCCATGACTTTTTGTCGCACATGCAAATGAAAAGACATACAAGGTGAATTTATTACAAAATGAGATAAGTTTTGTTTACAATTAATACATATCTGTAGGGCCGCCATTAGTTGCACGAAGCGAATCAAGATGGTACTCGGTTTCTTGTCATGTTCACTGTACCAGACCATCGATGGTGGCGACAGCATCGCTAATCCTCTGCCTGCCACCAGTGCTACCCCGGGCTTTTGCTCGACATGTAACGCATGTAACGCAAACCCACAGAAAGAAGTCGAATGGAATGATATCCGCAGAACTGTGTGGCCATGAGACTAGAGCACCCTTTTCAATGCCTGTAACAAAGTGTATAAACGTATGTTCCTATGTTGTACTTTGTGCACTATTGAACGTAGTGACTGTAACTGCCTGCCAGCGATACGGATAGACTTGCGGGAGAATGGACGAAAGCTGCTGGCTAAACGTTCGAAGGCCTGTGTTGCATAGCAGCCACAAGGGTTGCACAAAAATAGGCAAACACCAGGAGCAATGTTGCTTGAAAATAAATGTAGATGCAACCCAAGCCGGCAGGTGACGGTGTTATATTTGACCTCGAATGGCACGGACTGAAGTGCCTAGAACCGCTCGGCCACCGCGGCCGGCCCGTCGGTTTCAAAACGCTCCAGTAAATCAAGTGAGATGGCCTTCCTTTGAATTTTGTGGTCCGCTGTGAGCATTCGTGGAACCCCAACCTCTTTGAAAATCCGAGAGTCTCGATCAGTGCAGATTCATTTCCAATGCTGACCAACAACTGTGGAGCCAGTTGCCGAGTTGTGATGCGCCGGTCGGAACGAATAATGGCATCCTCACGATTCAGCATGTCTGGAGCAGTGGCTGTAACAAAACGATCCGAGCTGGAGTTCTGTTTCTGCATTTCCCGAAGCTGTAACTTTCTTTGCCCATCGCCCAACTGTACTCCTATCAACTGTAGCATCACCATAAAGTGCACCCAAACGTTTATGGATGTTCACCACGGTTTCTTTTTCTCCACATAAGAATTCAATAACAGCATGCTGCTTCTAACGTGAGTCGTATCTAGACGCCATTTGGACGCTGTACTACGGGGGCACAGAGACGGAATTGATATCGATAAAACTTTTTTTCTGCTAATAACACAAAACGTGTTGTAAATTACCGAAAGTCATTGAGTTGCTGAATTAATTGAGGCCAGTATTCACTTTGCCGATGACACTGCAATTCTCTGAGGCAGCAAAGGACTCGGAAGAGCATTTGAACCGAATGGGTAGTATAAGACGAACATTAACAAAAGTAAACAAGGATAATGGCATGTAGTCGTATTGAAACAGGTGATACTGGCGGAAATACGTTAGGAAATGGTACACCTGGAGTAATAGATAAGTTTTGCTATTTGGGCGCCAAAATTACTGATAATAGTCGAAGCAGAGAGGATATGGAATGTTGAATGTAAGGAAAGCGTATCTGAAGAAGATAAATTTGCTAACACCGAATATAGATATAAGTGTTAGAAAGCCTTTTCTAAAAGTATTTGGAGAAGGAGGAGGAAATCAGTGTTTAACGTCCCGTCGACAACGAGGTCATTAGAGACAGAGCACGAGCTCGGATTAGGGAAGGACGGGGAAGGGAATCAGTCGTGCCCTTGTCAAAAGAAGCATCACGACATTTGCACGAAGTAATTTAGGGAAATCACGGAAAACGTAAATCACAGTGGCCGGATGCAGTTCTGAAACGTCGTCCTCCCGAATCTATGTCCAGTGTACTGACCACTGCGCCACCTCACTCGCTATCTGAAAGTATTTGCGTGGAGTGGAGTCCTGTATGGAAGCATGACATGGACGATAAAAAGTTTAGACAAGAAGAAAATAGAGGTTTTTGAATGTGTTGCTGCAGAAGAAGACAGAAGATAGATGGGCAGATCATGTAACTAATGAGGCAGTATTGAATAGAAGTCGGGACAGAAGACATTTGTGGTACAACCTTACCAGAAGAAGGGATCAGTTGGTAGTATACATTCTGAGACGTCAAGGAAAAAAAAAGTGTGTGTAATCTTCTGGGACTTAACTGCTAAGGTCATCAGTCCCTAAGCTTACACACTACTTAACCTAAATCATCGTAAGGACAAGCATACACAGCCATGCCCGAGGGAGGACTCGAACCTCCGCCGGAACCAGCCGCACAGTAGACATCAAGGGATCACCAGTCTAGTACTGGAGGGAAGTGGGAGGGGGCGGGGGGAATTCGTAGAAGGAGACCAAAAAATAAATACACCAAGCATATTCAGAAATATTCAGACGGATGTAGTTTGCAGTAGTTGTTTGCAGATGAAGATGCTTGCACAGAATACAACATGGACAGTTGCATCAACCACCTCCCCCCCCCCCCCCCCCCCGCCCATGAACCATAACCCTTGCCGTCTGGCAGTAACAAGAAGAGCAGTTGTGAAAAGGTGAAGTTTTTTTAATATCAATCACAATTTTAAGAATTCTTTTCTTATTCTGCTTCGTTGTATGAAAGTTAAAGGTGGGCAATGAAGATTTCAGTGGTGCTGCAGGCGAATGGTGAAGGCTAGACAGATAGTTCAAATGACTAACAAGAAGCGATAGAATACAGATGGGGAAAAACGATATTTATGGTTAACTTGACTGACAGAGAGTACTGAGTGGTAGGATGCATTCTGATTACGTGTGCCATACGTCCGGGATTAGCCAGGGCAATACTGGATTTTTTTGTGCTGACTGCTGTCCGCGGCTGCAAAAATATCCGAGGTTTGAGGTTTTTATGACTAACGACAATATTTTAAAATTTTAAACCAATATTTTCGACACTCTCCCCCGATGAACCATGGAGCTTGCCGTTGGTGGGGAGGCTTGCGTGCCTCAGCGATACAGATAGCCGTACCGTAGGTGCAACCACAACAGAGGGGTATCTGTTGAGAGGCCAGACAAACGTGTGGTTCCTGAAGAGGGGCAGCAGCCTTTTCAGTAGTTGCAAGGGCAACAGTCTGGATGATTGACTGATCTGGCCTTGTAACAATAAACAAAACGGCCTTGCTGTGCTGGTACTGCGAACGACTGAAAGCAAGAGGAAACTACGGCCGTAATTTCTCCCGAGGGCATGCAGCTTTACTGTGTGGTTAAATGATGATGGCGTCCTCTTGGGTAAAATATTACGGAGGTAAAAAAGTCCCCCATTCGGATCTCCGGGCGGGGACTACTTAGGAAGACGTCGTTATCAGGAGAAAGAAAACTGGCGTTCTACGGATCAAAACGTGGAATGTCAGATCCCTTAATCGGGCAGGTAGGTTGGAAAATTTAAAAATGGAAATTGATAGGTTAAAGTTGGATATGGTGGGAATTAGTGAAGTTCGGTGGCAGGAGGAACAAGACTTTTGGTCAGGTGAAAACAGGGTCATAAATACAAAATAAAATAGGGGTATTGCAGGAGTAGGTTTAATAATGAATAAAACAACAGGAATGCGTGTAAGCTACTACAAACAGCACAGCGAACCCATTGTTGTGCCCAAGATAGACACGAAGCCCACGCCTGCGACAGTAGTACAAGTCTATATGCCAACTAGCTCTCCAGATGACGAAGAAATTGATGAAATGTATGATGGAATAAAAGAAATTATTCAGATAGTGAAGGGAGACGAAAATTTAATAGTCATGGGTGACTGGAATTCAGTAGTAGGAAAAGGGAGAGAAGGAAACGTAGTAGGTGAATATGGATTGGGGGTAAGAAATGTAAGTGGAAGCCGCCTGGTACAATTTTGCGCAGAGCACAACTTATTCATAGCTAACACTTGTTCAAGAATCATTGAAGAAGGTTGTATACATGGAAGAACCCTGGAGATACTAAAAGGTTTCAGATAGATTATATAATCATAAGACAGAGATTAAGGAACCAGGTTTTAAATTCTAAGACATTTCCAGGAGCAGATGTGGGCTCTGACCACAATCTATTGGTTATGAACTGTAGACTAAAATTGAAGAAACTGCAAAAAGGTGGGAATTTAAGGAGATGGGACCTGGATAAGCTGACTAAACCCGACGTTGTACAGAGTTTCAGGGAGAGCATAAGGGAACAATTGACAGGAATGGGGGAAAGAAATACAGTAGAAGAAGAATGGATAGATTTGAGGGAAGAAGTAGTGAAGGTAGCAGAGGATCAAGTAGGTAAAACGACGAGGGCTAATAGAAATCCTTGGGTGACAGAAGAAATATTGAATTTAATTGACGAAAGGAGAAAATATAAAAATGCAGTAAATGAAGCAGGCAAAAATTAATACAAACGTCTCAAAAATGAGTTCGACAGGAAGTGCAAAATGGGTAAGCAGACATGGCTAGAGGACAAATGTAAGGTTATAGAGGCTTATGTCACTAGAGGTAAGATAGATACTGACTACAGGAAAATTAAAAAGAGGTTTGGAGAAAAGAGGACTTGTATGAATATCAAGAGCTCAGATGGAAACGCAGTTCTAAGCAAAGAAGGGAAAGCAGAAAGGTGGAAAGAGTATATACAGGGTCTATACAAGGGCGATGTACTTGAGGACAATATTATGGAAATGGAAGAGGATGTAGATGAAGATGAAATGGGAGATGCGATACTGCGTGAAGAGTTTGACAGAGCAGTGAAAGACCTGAGTCGAAACAACGCCCCGGGAGTAGACAACATTCCATTAGAACTACTGGCGGCCTTGGGAGAGCTAGTCCTGACAAAACTCTACCATCTGGTGAGCAAAATGTATGAGACAGGCGAAATACCCTCAGACTCCAAGAAGTATATAATAATTCCAATCCCAAAGAAAGCAGGCGTTGACAGATGTGAAAATTAGCGAACTATCAGTTTAATAAGTCACGGCTGCAAAATACTAACGCGAATTCTTTACAGACGAATGGAAAAACTGCTAAAAGCCGACCTTGGGGAAGATCTGTTTGGATTCCGTAGAACTATGGGGACACGTGAGGCAATACTGACCCTACAACTTATTTTAAAAGCTAGATTAAGGAAAGGCAAACCTACTTTTCTAGCATTTGTAGACTTAGAGAAAGCTTTTGACAACGTTGACTGGAATACTCTCTTTCAAATTCTAAAGGAGGCAGGGGTAAAATACAGGGAGCGGAAGGCTATTTACAATTTGTACAGAAACCAGGTGGCAGTTATAAGAGTCTATGGGCATGAAAGAGAAGCATTGGTTTTGAAGGGAGTGAGTCAGGGTTGTAGCCTCTCCCCGATGTTATTCAATCTGTATATTGAGCAAGCAGTGAAGGAAACAAAAGAAAAATTCGGTGTAGGTATTAAAATCCATGGAGAAGAAATAAAAACTTTGAGGTTCGCCGATGACATTGTAATTCTGTCAGAGATAGCAAAGGACTTGGAAGAGCAGTTGGACGGAATGGACAGTGTCTTGATAGGAGGATATAAGATGAACATCAACAAAAGCAAAACGAGGATAATGGAATGTAGTCGAATTAAGTCGGGTGATGCTGAGGGAATTAGTTTAGGAAATGAGACATTTAAAGCAGTAAAGGAGTTTTGCTATTTGGGGAGCAAAATAACTGATGATGGTCGAAGTAGAGAGGATACAAAATCTAGATTGGCAATGGCAAGGAAAGCGTTTCTGAAGAAGAGAAATTCGTTAACATCGAGTATAGATTTAAATGTCAGGAAGTCGTTTCTGAAAGTATATGTGTGGAGTGTAGCCATGTATGGAAGTGAAACTTGGACGATAACTGGTTTGGATAAGAAGAGAATAGAATCTTTCGAGATGTGGTGCTACAGAAGAATGCTGAAGATTAGATGGGTAGATCACATAATTAATGAGGAGGTATTGAATAGGATTGGGGAGAAGAGAAGTTTGTGGCACAACTTGACTAGAAGAAGGGATCGATTGGTAGGACATGTTCTGAGGCATCAAGGGATCACCAATTTAGCATTGGAGGGCAGCGTGGACGTTAAAAATCGTAGAGGGAGACCAAGAGATGAGTACACTAAGCAGATTCAGAAGGATGTAGGTTGCAGTAGGTGCAGGGAGATGAAGAAGCTTGCACAGGATAGAGTAGCGTGGAGAGCTGTATCCAACCAGTCTCAGGACTGAAGACAACAACACAACAACAACAGTTGCATCAAACCAGTCTTTGGACTGAAGACCAGAAGAGCATTCTCATCAAGGCGACTCACGTGAAGGATGTCTCAATGTTGTATCCACTGCTGTAAACAGAGAGTTAAAGTGGAAAGTGGAACTGGATGACCAAGTACTCTATCGCATTAGAAATGCTGTACACTATTGAGCCATGAATTTGCCCTCCCACCAGTGGCGTCAGCACTGCTATAACGCTAGTGATTGGCTAACGAGTATGGTCAGTGACGTTCATGACTCGAGCTAGCGCCAAAAGGAGCTTTGGTGGAGTTGCTCTAGACAGACGAGAATACAGGCTCCCATTCACAGGCCGAACAGTCCACCAACTTGCTCGCAGGCTCGCTAGCTGACCCACTCGCAGACCTGTTCGACTGTGTGTGGACAACGGTGACTGCTTAGCTGATCCTACCTGCCTGCACTGATACAATGTGGGTTGGCTGGCAGCAGTGGGGGCTAGCAGGTAGATGTTTGCCTGTCGAAGCAACTCATCTGAACCACGGACCAGACCACGATACCATCGCCCACAAAGAGCCAAACGGGTCAAAGGCAGATCCACTCGAAGGACTAGTCAGCCAAGTAGTCCACCTGTGAATGGGAGCCTTGAGTCACCTGCCCCTCTACCTGCCTGAAACGAGTACCGTGACCGTGGGACAGTGATTAGAAAGTGCTCATAGTCACTGGCGGTCAGTGTCGGGTGGTTGCTGAGGCCTGGAGGTCTGGACAGTGAAGCAGGATATGTAGGGAAAACAACACTAGCATCCGCCGAAAGCAGTGGTCTCTCCAGCCGATGAACTCTGGTGAGGCACCAGGCCAGTACTGGGGTCTCAAATCAGCATTAAAGGCCGAAGCTGTTTCAGCAGCCGCTGTTGGAGCTGCAGGTTTAAGTGATGGACAAGGAATGGAGCTGGTGCTCAGCCAAGAACACGAAGACTTCACCAGGCTGGTATCCGAAGGAAGTAACTATGGGGCATCACTAATGGTTAATTCAGACCGTGGCTGCTGTATGGACAAGGCCAACACTTTGGAGCAGTTGGTGACTTTTCTTGAGCCAGAGGATGATGGTTCCAGTAGAGGCGGAGAAAGGGGCTTCTGCATTTCGAGAGGAGGGCTATCTACTTCCTTGTGTAGCCAACCGCAGCATGTCGGTGGCTAAGTAATCAAATAGTGTACAGTGCAGAGTATAAGTGGTGCACTGAATGTAGTAGTTCAGAATAAGCCCTAGGTTATAGTACAACTCATTATGACGTTGTGTAGTAGCACGCTGGGCACGTGACTGCTTTAAAGATTAGAGCCATTTTGATTTTGCTAATTACGTTCCACGGTCGTGATTGATGTATATATTTTATTGTAAAGGGGATGATATTATTTTTATTGCGCTGTGAACATGACTGATTTGGTTTATGCCATTTGTTCAATGAAAGTTAGCTTGTTATTTTGCTCTGTCAGAGTGTAGAAGGCGTCAGGTACTTTCGTCCCTCCTTTCTTCCACTTTGTTAGCTCACGTTAGCTCGTCATTCCGATTACTAGAGTGGATTGTCAGTGGTTATAACGTTCAGTCGTAGCTAAATGCGTGAGGTCGTGTGAGGCGGAGAAGACGAGCACTTGTTCTGCATTGAGCAGCCAACGCTTTGGTAGGTGAGGCTGAATAGTGCAAGTTCTGAGAAAAACAGGCGGCAAGTGTGGAAAGGGTAGCCGATCAGTGCTTTGACACGCCAATAGCCGTCACAAGACGATGCATACCGTACCACAGGCAGTCACTGGACACGCAGAAGTGGAAAAGAGCAGCAGGGGCTCAACTGTATTATTCCTGTAGCCAGAGGAGAAATGCACAACTTCTTTCGCGGAAGTTGCGCAGGAATGTGAGAGCGGCAATCATTGCCAGGCGAAGCAAGGCGCAGTCCCTGTTTCAGCAGGGGGCCTCATATTCTCTCTCGTTTCTGCTAACACCGTTGTCTGCTTGATGGTGGAAACGTTTCTCAGAAACGCTGCTGGTGGTAGGAGACGGTGTGGCCGAGAAGGGTGTGGCGTTTCTTCCAGGTCACGTACGCACTCTGGTCTGCACAGTTTCCCGCGTACGAAAAGTAACACTGAAGTAAGAAATCGTCACAGTGGACGCCTCTGGATGTTCTTGGACTGGAGGCTTTTTTCCCGTCTTGTGGAGGGAGGCTGTACAGTACGCGAAGTGATACGCAATTGTCGCAGTGTTTTCCGAGGTTTCGATTGGCTGTTTTACTTTGTTGCCGGAAACACCACATGGGAGTTTTCCGCGGCTGGAGAGTTAAGTGTGTGAAAGAAGACATTCGTTCGTGCTCCTCGCACGAATGCAGACGGCATATTGTTCGTTCAGGGTCTGCGGAAGAGCGCGGACAAGATTCAGTCTTGCTCCGAAGAAGAGTGTGGAAGAAACTTGTACCGTCCGACCCCACGCCAGGTGCGCTACGCATTGCATCTCGAGTTTTCTACATGTGCGCAGCATCGGCATTTGGAGTCTTTAGAACAAGTTCTCGCACTCTATTGCTCGCTCAAGGAAACGGCAGTTGTCCGATCCAAATACGCTATACTAGATTGTTTTTGAGTTCAGTTCACAATCACTGTCAGCCATACGGATCATGGCGAGATAGCGTTATCCCTTTAAATTAGCAGTTAAGGTCTAGTCATCACCGTCGGTTCAACCGCTGATCAGATTTTTCTACTTCGTGAATATTAGAGTAGATAGCATATAATCATGATGTTATGTTGAGCCACATTTCGTATTTGGCATGTATTTTATGAATAACTCTGTCGTGATGTTTCTTTCTTTCATTCATTCAAGTTCACAATCCCCAATGATCACCTTTAATAATTTCATTTGCTTAAGAGAGAGGTAACACGAGTAGCCCTGTAGTGAGAAATACAGTGTGTCGTCTTCAGCGTCGCTACACAGGGCTACCTTTTAAAGTCATTTGCGTTACTAGCCCTTGTGCATCGTTTTCATAGTAGTGTCACTGAAGTGTGTGCTTCTGTGTCTTAAAGTTATTGAGAGGCAGAAATTGATTAGAGGTATCCACATATCTGCCCAACAGAGCGATGCTTTGCAAGTGTTTCATTTATATGTTTTATTGCCTACAAAAAGGGATGTGTATATTTGAAATCTAAAACATTCGCAACACAAGAGTCTTCTGAAGATTATAAAAGAACTCGTAATTATATAAAATCACTAGCGAACTGTTTTAGAAAAGATTGCTCAGTGTTCCTTCTTAAAAGAGGACTTCTATGGGTTGCAGAAAAAAATTTGGAAAATGATCGACAACAGAGCAACCGATTAAATGACATTTTGAAAGTGAACGATATGAAAAAAATAAAAACAACCAAGAAACTGAAAGAGAACAGAGATCATCATGCAAGTAAAAAATGGTGTAACTGTTTCACATGCAAAAGTAGAAGAAGTTGTAAATCTGTTAACAGTAGAATCGGGTGTGAATAATTAAAATTTGTTTGTTATGCTGATGATGCAGTTCTATTCGAAAACAATAAGGGTGCCCTGCAGAAACTTTTACATATATTTAACGTTGTAACCAAAAGCCTAAATATGGTCGCAGCCACTCAAGAAACCAAATGTATGACCATGTCTGTGCAAACAGTTTGATGCAAACTGGGAGTAAATAGAAAAATTAAATTTAAATACTTTGGTGTTGAATTGTGCAGCAATGGAAATATTGAAATGGAGGTTACAGAAGAAATAATAAAATCAAACAAAATGGCAGGGTGTGTTTAAATGACACTATTTGGAAAAACAAATATCTAGGAAAAGATGCAAGGGCAAAAATGTACAAAACAATAGTGAGACCAATTATGAGACAAGACCTGAAATACAAAAAACCAGAAGATTTATGGAAACCAAGGGAATGAAAATTCTATGGAGGATTGCAGAAAAGACACTGAGAGGTGGAAAGTGAAAGCATTAGAGGGGAATGTGCATTGGACTCCATTAATGAATGGGTAAATAAGAGAAAGCATGAATAGAAGATCACATGGACAGAATGGGCGAACGGAAGATTGTGAAAATCTTAATAAATAAATCACCAGCTGGTAAAAGAAACGTAGGCTATCCAAGGAAAATATGGAGTCACAACCTCAAGGTAGACTGTGCCGTACTGAAGTAAGCGGACTTTTGTCTAGGAAGAAAGGAAGAAGAAGCAGAATAAGATTGTATAGAAGATTGTATTGACACAGTGTATACAGCTACTCTGATAGTTAGTTGGTAGCAGCTTGTCGTAGTGATTAGTTGGTAGACCAGAATTTACCTGCGTGCTATGCGAATAATGTTAATTGAGTCAAAGAGTTGCCTTAAGTGTCCTGTAGTTAATTACAGAAGATACATTTATTGCCTTTGCCGTGCGGGATTGGCCGAGCGGTCTAGGGCGATGCAGTCATGGACTGTGCGGCTGGTCCCGGCGGAGGTTAGAGTCCTCCCTCGGGCATGGGTGTGTGTGCTTGTCCTTAGTATAATTGAGGTTAAGTAGTGTGTAAGCTTTGTGTTGATGACATTGTGGAACGAAATTGGGCTGTAAATTAAGTTCCGTTTAAATGTTGTTGTTCTGTTCTCACGCAGATTTTATGTTCAATAAATTAGTTGTTTAATTGATCCCACGCCTGCACAACCCCTAGGCCGCACCCACTCCATGCAAACCTACCCTACATTATTGATATTATAAGAAGTGGCGAGTGTTCTCAAAACCAGACAGTATGGAAAACTGCGCATTCTACAACAGCAACCCTCTTAATATTTCATTTTGCTTTAAAGAAATAAACCGCAATAATTATTTATAATACATTGTCTTTAAACAAAAAACACTTGCAGTTAACAGGACAAAAACTGAAAACCAGAAATAACACAATAAGGAAAGTGGCAGCTTGCGCTCGTGCCTCTGTATGCCATTCATTGTATAGAGGCTTGCTGCCTAGTCATGTAAGCTGAATTATCGTTAAATAATAATTATCAGTGAGAATTCTAAAAATTTGTTCTTGCTCTCAAACGGAAACCCTTTCCTCTCCTTAATGTTTATGTAAATGTGGCCAATGTTTTGTATGGGTGGAAGCTCGTGTGGTATTTTAATTTAATTCCAAAGGTAACTTAAAATTAGTTTTCTATCATTTATCAAGTTCTACATTCTGAACAAACTGCATTTTAAAGTTATTTACGAAGTCTGATGTTCTGTTAACACAGCACGGTTATGTTTGACGTTGAAGATTTATCTTTACGTAAAACCACACTAACAGAAGCTTGCGTTAACTTTAACTAGAGCCTTACGAAGTAATATGTCATAATCAAAAGAATTTTCGGTTTATGTGGAATCAAGAAGAACAATGTTACATATCCATTTTTCGTAGCAGTAAAATATATCTATTATCTTAGAATAATAATTCCCAACATCACGATATTTTCACGTTACGTAAAGGTTGTGTTTGAAGTGCAATTTTCATCATTACATGTAGGAAGGCAAATTTATGATAATAAAAGGAATTTGTTCTTGCTTTCCCAATAATTGTTTACTTTCTCAGTTCCCCGTAATAAAATCAGGTAGGGTCTAGTTCTGGCGGCGGGCCCACCGACGAACTGGATGTCCATCTAACTCAGTGCGCATTATTAGTAGAACGCTAAAACTTACACCAACAACTCGGCTCTACAATCTTACAGACATCACTCCGCCAGACCTGAGGTGACTACAGGCCAATGTTAGACAGTAGAACAATTTCCATGTTGCCATGCTGTCAAGAGCAATTCGAGTCTACACCGTACCAAGCAATACTCCGCGCTCCCACCGCAAATCTGAGGAAGAAAATAATGTCCCGTTGCAGTGTCAGTCCCTTCTACTGGAGAAAGCGTGGAAAGAGATACGGAAGTCTAACAAAGGTTTCCACCATAGTGGATATGGAGACACCACCATAGGCGGCCGGTGTGGCCGAGCGGTTCTAGGCGCCTCAGTCTGGAACCGCGCGACCGCTACTGTCGCAGGTTCGAATGCTGACTCGGGTATGGACGTGTGTGATGTACTTAGATTAGTTAGGTTTAAGAAGTTCTAAGTTCTAGGGGACTGATGACCTGAGATGTTAAGTCTCATAGCGTTCAGAGCCATTTGAACCATTTTTGAGACCCCACCATATCAGTGCCAGGCTCCGAACTCCACAGGAAGATTTGGCGTCTAGAACAGGATCTGGAGCGGCCACGCCATAACTATCACTGCCCTACAACGTTGGGCATCGTCAATAGCTCTGAATGTGACTACGGAGAAGCAGAGCAGGCCACAGAGTGCAATGCTTAACAGGGCTCCAAGGGAGGGTACATTGGAAAATGGATTGATGTCCTGGAAACTATAGCTGAAACTGTTATTTGAATAGATATTTTTGCAGGTCTTTAAGTGGAATGCTGTATCTAAGCTATTATTTATTTGGTAGAATTAGCTTATTGTTTTGGTGTTTTCTGCACAGTTTGAAACTTCTAATATTTATTTCTACACTTCGTGATCTATATTTTTCTTTGTCTGTTTGTAATTTGGAACTTGAAAAGTTTAGATTGACTTACAACAAATAAACACAGTGATGATCAATTAAAGATTCCTTAAACACCTGATCCTATAGTCTAATCAACTATTGGAGAGCTTTTCACAGGGCGGCTGCAGAATTACCTACATACTAAATACAGTTGCCAAAACGCGTTTCTCGGCTCTATTTACACCGCTTCTAAAAGACTCCAGCTGATTGGATGCAACAGTTTATTACTGCGGATGAGACGTCAGTTTAGCACTTTTCGCCTGAAACGTGGCCGCTATCAAATCAGTTGTTTGCATAATGACATAAACGTTCCAATACTATCCTAGCAGGGTTTGAATTAAACACTTGCAGGGTGTACGTGGAAAATTGAACCTTAAAGCCACAGGAGTGGGTAAAATCACTTATTTTTTTTAATTTCCCACTATTTTAAACTTAAGGCAAATGAACTATAACGTCATAGGAATACTAATGACCTTTTTTAATTTCCTGTCGGGATAAGACTCCAGACTTAGAAAACAAGTGACTTGGCAACGATTCAGGTTGTGCCAGTACCCAACAAAGCAACCATCCTGTATTCTGACTCCATGTTGAATTATGAGGCCACCAAACTGTACCTGTATCCTTAGGTCTGCCACCTCGGTTTCTGATACCGTAGTATTGTGCCATTGATCCCAGGTCACCATCTTGGGTTTTCAACCAATAGCCTAATTGCCCATCTTGGTTTTTTGAATGTCCTACCACTTAGGACACGCACCTAATTCCATATTGATATCATAGGAATTGGGGGGGGGGGGGGGGCTGATTATTTTGAACATTCTACCAGTTTTTAAATTCAAATGCTTCAAATGGCTCTGAGCACTATGGGACTTAACATCTGAGGTCATCAGTCCCCTAGAAGTACTTAAAACTAACTAACCGAAGGACATCACACACATCTATGCCCGAGGCAGGTTTCGAACCTGCGACCGTATCGGTCGCGCGGTTCCAGACTGAAGCACCTAGAACCGCTCGGCCACACCAGCCGGCAGTTGTTGAATTTCTCACAATTTTATGCCTAAGTCAGCTGGCCTATATCAGAGAGGTGCAGGAAGGCCGAAATCTGGTTTCATAAGGAGCAGGTAAGGGGAAGGGAATGAGGGAAGAAAATGGTGTAGACTGATCAAGCACCTGAAGAGGGACACTGAAGGTGGATTGTTTTCGTTTTTAGACTCACGACGGCATCACTGACAGAAATGGACAAAATTAAGTACCATCTTTGACATTAAATGAATGTTTAGGCGGTACTTCGTACTGCAAAATTATATTTATTTGATGACGAACTTGCTTTTGCCTTCTTTGGCCATGATCAGGTGACAACCGTATGTTGCGTAACACAGATAAAATGACGTGCGACCGACAGACATATTCATACAAGAGATATGAAACATGCAATGGTAAAAATTTAATGTGTTTACGTAGGGAAGTATTACATTTTTATGTCATGCAGAAATAGTTACATGTATCTGAAAAGGAAAAATAGACCAATTGACCCTCACCATTAGCGAAAGTGACGTACTGCGTACAATGTTGTTGTTGTGGTCTTCAGTCCTAAGACTGATTTGATGCAACTCTCCATGATACTCTATCCTGTGCAAGCTTCTTCATCTCCCAGTACCTAGTGCAACCTACATCTTCTGAATCTGCTTAGTGTACTCATCTCTTGGTCTCCCTCTACGATTTTTAACGTCCACGCTGCCCTCCAATGCTAAATTGGTGAGCCCTTGATGCCTCAGAACATGTCCTACCAATCGATCCCTTCTTCTAGTCAAGTTGTGCCACAAACTTCTCTTCTCCCCAATCCTATTCAATACCTCCTCATTAGTTATGTGATCTACCCATCTAATCTTCAGCATTCTTCTATAGCACCACATTTCGAAAGCTTCTATTCTCTTCTTGTCCAAACTATTTATCGTCCATGTTTCACTCCCGTACATGGCTACACTCCATACAGATTACTTTCAGAAATGACTTCCTGACACTGAAATCTATACTCCATTTTAACAAATCTCTCTTCTTCAGAAACGCTTTCCTTGCCATTTCCAGTCTAAATTTTATATCCTCTCTACTTCGACCATCATCAGTTATTTTGCTCCCCAAATAGCAAAACTCCTTTTCTACTTTAAGTGTCTCATTTCCTAATCTAATACCCTCAGCATCTCCCGACTTAATTCGGCTACATTCCATTATCCTCGTTTTGCTTTTGTTGATGTTCATCTTATATCCTCCTTTCAAGACGCTATCCATTCCGTTCAACTGCTCTTCCAAGTCCTTTGCTGTCTCTGACAGAATTACAACGTCATCGGCGAACATCAAAGTTTTTACCTCTTCTCTATGGATTTTAATACCTACACCGAATTTTTCTTTTGTTTCCTTCACTGCTTGCTCAATATACAGATTGAATAACATCGGGGAGAGGCTACAACCCTGTCTCACTCCCTTCCCAACCACTGCTTCCCTTTTATGCCCCTCAACTCTTATAACTGCCATTTGGTTTCTGTACAAATTGTAAATAGCCTTTCGTTCCCTGTATTTTACCCCTGCCACCTTCAGAATCTGAAAGAGAGTATTCCAGTCAACATTGTCAAAAGCTTTCTCTAAATCTACAAATGCAAGAAACATAGGTTTGCTTTTCCTTAGTCTAGCTTCCAAGATAAGTCGTAGGGTCAGTATTGCCTCACGTGTTCCAGTATTTCTACGGAATCCAAACTGATCTTCCCCGAGGTCGGCTTCTACTAGTTTTTCCATTGGTCTGTAGGGAATTCGCGTTAGTATTTTGCAGCCGTGACTTATTAAACTGATAGTTCGGTGATTTTCACATCTGTCAACGCCTGCTTTCTTTGGGATTGGAATTATTTTATTCTTCTTGAAGTCTGAGGGTATTTCGCCTGTCTCATACATCTTGCTCACCAGATGGTAGTGTTTTGTCAGGACTGGCTCTCCCAAGGCCATCAGTAGTTCTAATGGAATGTTGTCTACTCCCGGGGCCTTGTTTCGACTCAGGTCTTTCAGTGCTACTGCGTACAAATAGGCAGAAATACCAGTTATTGTATGATCACAAGACAGCATGACAATCACTGGAAGCAGTCACACCATAAAATCCGTAAGAGTATGCGTACGGAGCGATTTAAAGTGGAGCGACCGCACAAACGTAATCACAGGTAAGACGGATGTCAAACTGACATTCATTAGGAGAATCCAACCGTAGCTCAGCCTCAAAGGAGATAGCTTACAGTACCCTCGTTCGACCAGCAGTGTAGGACCGGTACCAGATAGGAATGATAGAGAAAACAGAGAAAATCCAAAGAAGAGAAGCACCTTTCTTTACAAATTCATACAGTAATCCCCAGAAAAGTGTTGAAATGTGTGTGAATTCCTCAGGGACCAAACTGCCTAAGTCATCGGCCCCTATACTTACACATACTTAAAAAAACTTATGGTAAGAACAACACATACATCCATGCCCGAGCCAGGAGATGTGCTCCAACTCCAGTCACAGATGCTGTAAGAGAGGCGTTCTGCATCGCAATGTGGTTTACTGTTAGTTCCGGAAGCGTACGTTCATAGAACAGACAACCAATGTATTGTTCCGTCCTACGTACATCTCACGGAAAGATCATGAAGGTAAAATTAGAGAGATTCGAGCTCACAGAGCGGCTTATCAACAATCGTTCTTCCTGCTAACTATCCGCGACTGGAACTCGAAAAGGGGTAGGTGGCAGGAAGACCCCTACTGCTGCACACCGCAAGGTGGCTTCTTGAAGTATAGATGTAAATGTAGATGTCGGCAGCAGTTGTGTTCAAATAACGCTCTCGTTTTTATTCCAGTAGATGACACCGCATTTAAGGAGCAACCGTGCTTGTAAAGATTGGAGGATCGTGGGACAAGATCTAAATTACTGAAAAACCTTTGTCTAGTGACAGGAAAGGTACGTCCGGGCGTCGAGGTGTACGTCCGAGGAACGTGCAAAAGCAGCTGAGGAATAGGACAGTACTCTCATACTTTAGTCACGTCTTCTTTCATTTAACACAAAACCAAGTAATTCCCATCTCTTTTCGAGCTGTAGCGTATCGCCTTACCTCTTCGTTTTAAATATCAGCTGTAGTGCAGATTTCAGTTCCATTTAACCTTTGCTTACACCTTCATTTTAAAGGAAGAACAAAATCACAAAATCTAGACTGCTTACTTTCCCTTTTTTCTAAATTTAGAGCAGATATTTCGCGATATTTCTACCATTGTGTGACGAGTGCTCTGTACGCGTCTTACAGGACAGGTTTATAATCAATGACGCACAACTAGAAAACCAATCTAAATGTAAGTGCTCTGTTTCCGAAAAATTAACATTGAATGTATACGGAATGGTCATTTCTAATGTTCTTCTTTTTACAATTCAGATTTAAAATAAATCCCTGTCTCAGTTTCTTTCATTTGAATGTGGTGCCAACATTACTAAAACACCAACAGTTCAGCAGAATTAAGTTCACTCGCACCTACACCATTAAACTCGCATTTGCGATTTCAGATGCATTGACGGAAAGTTCTGTCCCAGTATCTGTTTGTTAACTTGCTATTTTACTCTCGATCGTCTGCGTAAGGATTTCAACGCTCTAAAAATTATCGGAGAAACTGACAACTGGAAATTTCAAAATTCCTTGCAGATACATTTACGATTCAAAGAATTTCTCTAATGAAACTATCGCGCCAATATAATAATAATTAAAAGACATGTCTTAACTAGACAGTATAGACTGCAACGCTGCTCACATTATAAACGTGAAATGCTTCTACTTGCTGTAGACTTTTCTTTCCAATCGACTGTCTGTAAGGCATTGAATTCTATTTGCACAAAATGCCGTAAAACTGTAACAGAAGTCTTCGGCGAAATATTGCATCAATGATTCATAATTTATCATATGATACATACCAAATGCCCGCAAAAAAAGTTTTGCAATGTGAGAGTCCGGATGAACAGATCACAGGTCCTTTTAAACTCGAACTCACTCCATAACATACGCAGTAATTGGCGACCAGGAAAATTTCATAGTTTGTGTCACGTAAAAGTCGTCAGGAACAGCTTTCAGTGTACTGATGTGAAAGCTGTGTGCATAAATTTAGCTCTCTTTTAAGTTAGAACCCATTTGGAGGTCTTCCTTGTTTGACGCCTGAACGCTGCGGCTAGATACGGCATATTGAGCGAGCATATCTGGGCCGTCCGTCACAGACAGATCTCTAGTGAAGATGGCAGTACGTCGCGAGTTAACCGACTCTGAACTTGGGATGAGATAACCGGTCGAAGACGAACGGCTTTTGGCATACAAGAGATTACACAAGAATTTGAGTTTCCGTAGTCAAGAGTGTCTAGGATGTGTGTTCAGTTTCGCAAACACAGTGGTTCCCTATGCGAACAGGATGACTACAGATGTCTGACAGACGGACGCCTCGTCTTCGAAGAGCCACATGGGGTGTCCGACGGTCTCCTGAGTGTCATATTTCCGTGGGTTTGATGTGCGGAATCGAGAACTGTACGAAAAATAAACGCGCCGGCTTCAGCAGACGACGACCGATGTCACATCCAGCGCCATCCCACGACATTTGGCCATTTAGTAGATTAATTGGAACCAGGGTAAGCAGCTTTGAGTGACATCCTCACTATCTTTGAAAGCTGACGCTCTATGCCAATACACTGAGGAACAAAGTATGAAGGTAACTCAAAAAGTATCTGACACATGGCATTCCACAACAAGAGTATTGCGCAAAAAGACTGGGACACTGTCAGAAGAGAGTTTATGTATTGGATTTCTGTCGAAGACACAGTTCTGCTGCGGTACGGATAACAGGTGTATCGCGGGGTGCGAGTGAAATGAAGCAGCAGCTGGAAACCTAATCCAAAATTGTAGTGCATAGGACAGTAAGATTCTTGTGTGTAAAACGTCTAAATTGCGCAGAGGTTCACCGTGGAATTCTGTCACGTGTTGTTACGATCTTCTGTCCGAAGGCTGGTTTGATACAGCTCTCCGTTATACTGTATCCTGTGCGGGGCTCTTCACCTCCATATAACAACTGCAACCTAAATCCTTCTGAATCTGCTTACTGTATTCATCTCTTGGTGTCCGTCTACGATTTATACCCCTCCCCCTCCTCCTCCACACTTCCCTCCAATACCAAATTAGTTATCCCTTGATGTCTCAGAATGTGTTTCAGCTGGCCTCTCCTTCTAGTGAGCTTGTGCCACATATTTCTTTTCACTCCAGTTCTATTTAGTACCTCCTCATTAATTATGGTATCTACCCTTACAGCAACGCATTTCAAAAGCTTGTATTCTCTGCAATGAGATTTTCACTCTGCAGCGGAGTGTGCGCTGATATGAAACTTCCTGGCACATTAAAACACGTTCGTAGGAGAGCTTCTGTAAAGTTTGAAAGGTAGGAGACGAAATACTGGCAGAAGTGAACATATAAGGATGGCGCGTGAGTCGTGCTTGGGTAGCTTAGATGATAGAGCACTTGCCCGCGAAAGGCAAAGGTCCCGAGTTCGAGTCTCGGTCCGGCACACAGTTTTAATCTGCCAGGAAGTTTCACATCAGCGCATACTCCTCTGCAGAGTGAAAATCTCATTCTGGAAACATCTCCCAGGCTGTGGCTAAGCCATGTCTCCGCAATATCCTTTCTTTCAGGAGTGCTAGTTCTGCAATATTCGCAGGAGAGCTTCTGTAAAGCTTGGAAGGAAGGAGACGAGGTACTGGCAGAAGTGAAGCTGTGAGGACTGGGCGTGAGTAGTGCTTGGGTAGCTCTGATGGTAGAGCACTTGCCTGCGAAAGGCAAACATCCCGAGTTTGAGTTACTGTATTTTCTTATTGTCTAAACTGTTTATCGTCCATGTTACACTTCCATACATTGCTACACTCCAGATAAGTACTTTCATAAAAGATTATTTGATCTTAAGAAATTCGTCTTCTTCAGAAACGCTTTTCTTGCTACTATCAGTCTACATTTATATCTTTCTACTCCGGCCATGGTCAGTTATTTTCCTACCAAAATAAATAGCCTTTCGCTCTCTGTGTTTTACCCTGCTACCTCAGGAATTTCAAAGAGAGTATTCCAGCCAACATTATTAAAGAATTTCTCTAAGTCTACGAATGCTGTAAACTATATATACAACAAAAGCTATGAACTGCACTTAACCAGTCTTCTAAGTTACTGTAAGTCGTTTGGTCAGTATTGCTTCGCATGTTGCTACATTTCTCCGGAAATACAAACTGATCTTCCCCGAGCTCGGCTTCTACCAGTTTTTCCATTATTCTGTAAATAATTCGTGTTAGTATCTTGCAGCCATGATCTATTGAACTGATAACATATGGATCAAATGCAATGTCACCTCTAGCCATAGTGAACCAGCGCCAGTAATTTGACCAAGGCTGGTCAATGATGATCGGAAAGAAAGGCCTTCAACATAGCCACAGATGACAATATGCAACCAACTGAGAACTTATTCGCAGCAATTACAGAATTTCCAACAATGACAGCGTTCACATAGCAGTCATCATTGGGCCCTGACCAAGCAACGGATTTCTGCCATTGAGAAACTGAATGATTGATAGAACTTTCTGATTGTTGTTTACAGAGACTAGATGACTACGTTGAAAAATAGTGTCATGTATTTGTGCCACTCTGATGTGTAGTACGACATTCAATGAAAGTTATTTAACTTGGCTGATAATGCGTAAACCCCTTGGATTATGGCCTCTACCCACCGCGAGATATAATGTGAGTCGATGGGGATGCAGTCACGTGACGCTGTTAATGCCACCCTGTTGTAAGTTTACCTGCTCATTCGTGGAACGGATCCCAAGCAGGGCTCCCCTACCTGCTAGCCTATTTCCCTGCAGGTAGCTTCGAATATTTTCCGTGCTAATTTCGGTGCTGTTTTGCTTGTAGGTTCTCGGAATGCCACCTGCGCTGGTCAGTTAGTACTTCTGATAAGTTCGACGTTACAGTCTGCAAATTGTGGTGTCACAGAGAACGTTGATTAATCTACGAGACAAAACAGAATGTCAGATCTCTGCAGGTTGTTTTGCAGTCTTTCTCAAATGGTTTTAGAGACACTAATAAAAAAAAGAAACTCTCGTTTCTCATATGTTCATCTGTCAGCTTTACTATGAACTGCTTATCATGATTATCATTTAGTTAATTGCCATGAAAAGTAGAGGATCTAGGGGTTGCTGTAAGATTGCGTTTGGTGCATGTTAGGTCATACGTTTCAGCATAGAAACTGTAGCTAACACATTGAATTATAAAATTAGAAGGAAGGTTAGTATTCGCCGTAATATTGATGATTTATTAACAGGAAAATCGATCACATAATGATCATCTTCAGTGCATTAGCGTACAAATTAAGGCTCGTAGGCATTGGTGTCTAGTTACTAGCAGTCACAGAAGATCGTTACATAGCTTCTGTTACTGCTAATAACTAGACACCAGTGCCTACGAGCCTTAATTTGTACGCTAAAGCACTGAAGATGATCATTATGTGATCAGAAATCGATTTTCCTGTTAATAAATCATAAAAATTACGGCCAATACTGACCTACCTTCTAATTTTATTTATCATATGGTCGTTGTGCACACAGCACTCTATGGAGTCGCCAATCAACAAAACAACATTGAATTATTATTTAAACTTGGGAGGAGATGTATATCTGTCTTCATTCCTGAAAAAACAAAATGGATGATACGTAGTGCATTTAGTTCCACTCGCGACCAAGTGATAAAAAGAGAATGAAACGTTCTTAGCTTCACTCATATTTCATAAACGGTTAGATTTATCGAAACGAGTGTTTGGCAATTGACAGTACAAGAAGAACAGTATTTTTCCATGTGAAACGTCCTTGTCTACCGCGATATCAAGTAACAGATGACCGTTTCAATGGAATGACATAAATTTTTATCAGTGAACGACAGCTAGTAATAAGAGAACTGAAGTGGCTTTTGCAATAACATAAGCGAAGAAATTATGTTTTTATACAGAGAATGGGCTATTTCATTGGTTCGGATGCAACGGCGTGCTTAGTAATTATTTCCAAAAAACCGCGCATAAAAGCGAGATTTTTCTGGGGCTCATACCTCGGGTTCTAGTGGTGTTGGAAAGGTAGTGTTGACTATATTAAATAGACTTTGGACTAGGGACCATTCGTATACCCAACAGAAGGATCGTCTTACTGTAACTATCTTACAGTATAGGGTCAAAGTGTGAAAATTACAGACTTCCCCCACCTTAGGCAAATGGAGCAAATTGATTGGTTCTTTCTCGCATTAGATGTGACCTACGGAGGGCCTTAGCGGGTTTATAGAGTCTCCATTAGTTCATGGGCGGTTCCTTAGAAAATCTGGAAAAGGCGTTGTTTACCATTTTTTCGTACCAAAGCCGAGACGCGGATTCCAAGACGGCTATGCACATCGATTGGCTGAAACTTCTGTGATATGTTCATGAACTCCCGATGTCGAACAACTCCGAAAATTTTCTTGATATCTTTATACGTTTCCGAAATACAGAGGTTCGAAATTGCTCTACGTCTCCAAGTAAAATACGCACGTGAAATGCGGTGTGAGGCAAAAACGTACCTTATGAGCTATCACGGAGAAATATGCTGTAAATCGTCACCGTTATCAACATAAGGGTTCTGGGAGCCCCATGTTATAGTAGTGAACTCATTTTTTTCACGTAAAATCAGGTCTGATGTGCAAAATTAGTTTTGAGTTATTTGAATTCCACAAAAGTAAACTATAAAAATTTTACTGACTAATACATTTCCTTTCATATCAGTGACATGCCCTGCCGCAGCAGGAAAAGGTGGGAACCAGCCGATAGATGCCCCTACTGGAGGGGAAAAAAAAAAGACTCTGGCTAACAACAACCTCTTTTAGTCTTCCTCAACACCTTTAAAATTTTTGCCATGCAAACATATTCGCGCTTTTTTATTCTGACAGAGAAGACAGTGGCAGTGGGAAAGACACGGAAAAGTAATAAATACTGGATTATAACAGACATGACTGTGATACAGAAAGAGCGAAGGAGACAAAAGCATTGAGAGACAAAGAGAGGAACACGATGGCAGTGGAACATATTGACAGTGACAGAACAGTGCTAGGAAAAGAATGAAGGTGGCAGCGCCAGTGGGAAAGGAATAAAGAGAAGGAGAAAGTCGTTGTGGTTGAGAGTCAGTGATAGCGAGAGGTTGAGTCTATGACAATGACAACGGAGAAGAGAGAGGGAGAGTGACAGTGAGAAGACGCAGCAGCAGTGGGAGGGAATGAATGAGATAGTAGCAGTGAGAGAGAGCAAGAGTGCGACAGCGATAGCGAGAGGAGACGGTAATAGAGGGACAGAAGCGGGAGACAGTGGCTGTTAAACAGGACCCAGTGACAAAGATAGGAACATTTTTCCGCTGGTTAAACTATTGAGTTGTCTTTTGTTTTGGTAGTTTAATAATACATTGTTTCAGGGATTCGACGCAATTCTCATGTTTCTGACCGGAGTCGTTGTAAATTAAGCTGTGTTTGGGGAAAAGTAAGCAAATTCTAACACTGCAACAAGAGAAGTGTAGGTTTTACTCAAAACTCACAGTGATGACGCTTCTCTGAAGAAAAAAGAAGTATAAAGTCTGTGGAAAATGAATCACCACTTCTGCTGCAATTTCTGTGGTATCCTCTACCCTATTGTATTCTTAATAATGATTGGCTGCCACTGAATCTTGCGAAAGGATTTTATTTCTACATCTCAAGGACACAGTTTTAGTTCTTACCTCTGTAAAGAGTGAACAGTATAGTTTTTCACCTCCAATACCTTTCAGTTCAACAAAGATACTGATAATACTGATAACCTGTTTTCACCTTGACAGAAGTCCTCATACCGTTAGAATGAGCTATGCCATATTTGTCTCTACGTGAACTACTATTCAAGCACCGAAAAGAAGCATAGTTCTACTTTTAAAAAATTCGGTTTATTGCTTTTTATAAGCTGCTTGCAACAGCTCGTCATGAAGATGTTAGATCTAGAAAAGTTCATGAAATCACTCCGAATGGAGATAGGAAAGACATTGACTGTTCAGCCCCCCAGGGACACCAGTAGAATGCTGAAGAAGATCGCTGAGAGTGATTGAAACGGCCCTCACTGAATAAGTTTGGAGAGTCCTAAAGACTAGGAAGATTTTATTAACAATGACAACCGCAACGAAAGTCTTCAGACTTACATCAGGTTTAACATAACGCCAACGTCGAGACAGTTAGGAATGGACCACAATCTGGGATTTAGGAATAGTGGGGGAAGGAAATCGACTTTTACGTTTCAAAGAAACTATCCCAGCACTTACTTTAATCCATTTACGGAGGTCACGGAAAACCTCTCTGATGGCCAGACCTAGTTTTGAACCGTCTTCTTCCCGAATATGACCCGACCTCCTTCTAACTTGACCACCTCTGCTGCTCAGAGAAGACCTTATAGCTGTGGTATTTGGACAGGAAATTCGCGTTACACTTGTGCATTGTCTCATGGAATGAGGCATAATATGCTGCTGCTGATGCTCTTTCGTCTTATGCGGTCGTTAACTTCGGCAGCCACTGTGCTTGATTTCGACAGGAGTAAAATATGTGCAATAGCAGAGATTTCACACTCTCTTTATTTGTTTTCCGAAATTATTCATAATAAGATTAACACAGCCCTGTATTGCATAATTACGCACCACGGTTACTAACACTTCACTGATACAAACTCGACACACGAGTAAAGAAACAGGAGTTAATGTAAGAACGTCAGATTACTTCACGACCATCCATCCATCGCAGTGGGTCAGCTGGATCTATCGACAAAGCGGGCTTTAGTGTCTCAGTCTTTTCGCGAGCCGGTGTGGCCGAGTGGTTCTAGGCGACCACTACAGTCGCAGGTTCGAATCCTGCCTCGTGCATGGATGTGTGTGATGTCCTTAGGTTAGTTAGGTTTAAGTAGTTCTAAGTTCTAGGGGACTGATGACCTCAGATGTTAAGTCCCATAGTGCTCAGAGCCATTTGATCAATTGAAACATTTTCGCGAGTAGTGTTCAGCAGTTATGCTCCGGCGAGGTGTTTTGATTCAGCGGACCGGTCGGAAGAAGCTGACAGGATAGATGAAGACATTACGACTCACGAAATACTGTGCTATATGAGAGTACAAGAGCGTAAGCTTTCGCACCTGTAGTTAATGAAAATAAATTCCTTCTGGATTTGTGGTCGCGTCATACATAATAAAGCTACCAACGTATCGTCTGTTATTGCAGGAACTCTTCATTAGTGTCTGTTTCTCGTACATCACTCGTCTACCTAAGCATCGATATAGACAGCTAACGAAAACTAAGCCAGAGAAGCAATGGTGCTGCAATCCACCTGGGCCTACTACGCTCGGAACGTATCTCGCGCACCACATTAACCCCGTCCGCTTTACCGTATAGTTCAAAAGGACTTACTGGACAAGGGAGGCCTCGTAGGTACGACTTTATGGTGAAGGAGATCTTAATTCGGGGCTGTGTGAGGAGGGACGTTATTAGGGAGTCGGGGCCGTGAGGCCAACTGGGAGAGAGCTGGCCGAGGAAATAATTAGCGTAATGACGCACCAAGGCCGCGGCGCGCAGATTAACATCGTGGGCGCCAAGTCCGTGGGAGACAGTCCGGAGTGTGAACGGCTGGCTCAGTAGCAGCTGCCGGGCACTATGGAGGACATCAGGCAGGGCAGTCCACTGGTAAAAAATGCCGCGACTACTGCGACTGCTGCGTCTGCTACGAACTTGAACTGATTTTATTCTATCCGCAGGAGTCCCTCGTGGTAAGGGCGCCCAGATTGATGCTGTGTTCGTTGAGTTCCGGAAGGCATTCGATACAGTTTCTCACTGTCGCCTAATGCACAAAATACGAGTGTACGGAATATCAGACCAATTGTATGACGGGATTGAAGAGTTCTTGGTGAGCAAAATACTGAACCACGCCGGCTTTGCAGCTATCGATATTCGATCAGAGATCTACATCTACATCTACATCTACATGACTACTCTGCAATTCACATTTAAGTGCTTGGCAGAGGGTTCATCGAACCACAATCATACTATCTCTCTACTATTCCACTCCCGAACAGCGAGCGGGAAAAACGAACACCTAAACCTTTCTGTTCGAGCTCTGATTTCTCTTATTTTATTTTGATGATCATTCCTACCTATGTAGGTTGGGCTCAACAAAATATTTTCGCATTCGGAAGAGAAAGTTGGTGACTGAAATTTCGTAAAAAGCTCTCGCCGCGCCGAAAAACGTCTATGCTGTAATGACTTCCATCCCAACTCGTGTATCATATCTGCCACACTCTCTCCTCTATAACGCGATAATACAAAACGAGCTGCCCTTCTTTGCACCCTCTCGATGTCCTCCGTCAATCCCACCTGGTAAGGATCCCACACCGCGCAGCAATATTCTAACAGAGGACGAACGAGTGTAGTGTAAGCTGTCTCTTTAGTGGACTTGTTGCATGTGCTAAGTGTCCTGCCAATGAAACGCAACCTTTGGCTCGCCTTCCCAACAATATTATCTATGTGGTCCTTCCAACTGAAGTTGTTCGTAATTTTAACACCCAGGTACTTAGTTGAATTGACAGCCTTGAGAATTGTACTATTTATCGAGTAATCGAATTCCAACGGAATTTTTTTGGAACTCATGTGGATCATCTCACACTTTTCGTTATTTAGCGTCAACTGCCACCTGCCACACCATACAGCAATCTTTTCTAAATCGCTTTGCAGCTGATACTGGTCTTCGGATGACCTTACTAGACGGTAAATTACAGCATCATCTGCGAACAGTCTAAGAGATGCTAACTTTTCGGCGGTTGTGGGTCGGTCGCGAGGAGGCGCGGTTGTGAGCGGATCGACGGGCGAGCACGAGAGGTTTTTGGAAGTGGAGACGGTGCGATTTCCCGAGGAGGGGAAGTAATCCGGTCGGTGAAGAGGTGTTTTGAAAAGGCATTGTACAGGCGACAGCTGTAACGGCTGTGTCTTGAGATGGTCTGCGCAGCCAAGCAGTTGGTGGCCGTTAACCGATAACATTTTATTGGGAGATTCTACTGGTGACGTACCTCTCTGATGCTGTTGGACGAATATTTCGCTGAATTGATAAGGTGACGTCATTCTATTTATGTCTTTCGCTAGTAAGGCACTTTCTGCCTTCCGTATTGCAAGTCTGCCTCACCTAAGACAAACTATAAGCGAGTGCTCAGTTATGAAAAACTGTTAGTAATCCATCTTGCGATCGGACACTACGCAATTTGTTGGAGCAGTGCGATCGAACTGTTGTTGAAACTTCCTGGCAGATTAAAACTGTGTGCCCGACCGAGACTCGAACTCGGGACCTTTGCCTTTCGCGCGCAAGTGCTCTACCAACTGAGCTACCGAAGCACGACTCACACCTGCTACTCACAGCTTTACTTCTGCCAGTATCCGTCTCCTAACTTCCAAACTTTACAGAAGCTCTCCTGCGAACCTTGCAGAAATAGCACTCCTGAAAGAAAGAATATTGCGGAGACATGGGTTAGCCACAGCCTGGGGGATGTTTCCAGAATGAGATTTTCACTCTGCAGCGGAGTGTGCACTGATATGAAACTTCCTGCCAGATTAAAACTGTGTGCCCGACCGAGACTCGAACTCGGAACCTTTGCCTTCCGCGGGCAGGTGCTCTACCAACTGAGCTACCGAAACACAACTCACGCGCAGTACTCACAGCTTTACTTCTGCCACTACCTCGTCTCCTAACTTCCAAACTTTACAGAAGCTCTCCTGCGAACCTTGCAGAACTAGCACTCCTGAAAGAAAGGATATTGCGGAGACGAGGTACTGGCAGAAGTAAAGCTGTGAGTATCGAGCGTGAGTCGTGTTTCGGTAGCTCAGTTGGTAGAGCACCTGCCCGCGAAAGGCAAAGGTCCCGAGTTCGGGTCTCGGTGGGGCACACAGTTTTAATCTGGCAGGGAGTTTCATATCAGCGCACACTCCGCTGCAGAGTGAAAATCTCATTCTGGGAACTGTTGTTGCTTGGTGTCTAATAGCCCCGGAATTCTGCATTGACATCCAAGCCGTGGGGCGTTTTGCATATAATCTTTTAAAACTGAGATGTTTGTTCCAGACAGTATTGTGGATCTTCAACTGTATGATGTACCAAGTACGCTAACTTCGTGAGACACTTGAGCCGAGGTTTGAATGTCGGCATCTACCAAGGGATCGATTATCGTAAGGATAAAATAACATTTGGTTTTTTTGGGGGGAGCATCACGTGTGGAAGTGAGCTCAATTCGTTGCTTAAAATATCTCTATCCTGAGTCTTGTTTAATTGTTACTTGTAAGCTAAATTTAGCAGTCGCAGTTTTGTTTTAACTCTTGCGATACTGCTACTATTTTCTACTTAAAGTTATTTTAAGTGATTGATTTTGGTTTTATGAACATAGCACTATTTGAGACATTTGGCTGTAACGTGTTGTTGCTGCATCAGCACACGCGACTTGTTGTACTATAATTGTTGATAATGTTGTTCTACATCTGTGCCTAGGTGGTGGGTCTGGGCTAGACCTTCGGGTTCTCGGTTGTTCTTCCATCTGACGGAATTGAACGTTCCGTTAAGGCCTAGGTGCACCCGGTGACAGTGCTCTGAGCTAACGGTCCGGGAAATGGGAACCCGAAGTCGGACGCACCTACTGTATTTCGCGCATTCGGTCGTATCGATAAATCGGGTCCGAGCGGCACAACCAGGTGTGGCATGTATTGGCTGCTCCGCAGGACGTTCGTGTCCGCACTTGGCCAGGTTTTAAAACTGTCTGTAAGTGAAATTACGATATCCCTTTGGGCGTACATTGTTTTCTGTTTTCACTAAAAAAGCTATTACCTTTCTCATTTGAAAATTTGTTATACATTCATTCGTAATTAAAGCCAACTGATAGGTTTCGTGTATAAATGTTTTCTGATTGGGAGTTTATTATTATAAATGTTATTTCTTCTCTATTTTGTTAATACAAAATATACACTACTGGCCATTAAAATTTCTACACCAAGAAGAAACGCAGATGATAAACGGGTATTCATTGGACAAATATATTATACTAGAACTGACATGTGATTACATTTTCACGCAATTTGGGTCCATAGATCCTGAGAAGTCAGTACCCAGAACAACCGCCTTTGGCCGTAATTACGGCCTTGATACGCCTGGGCATTGAGTCAAACAGAGCTTGGATGGCGTGTACAGGTACAGCTGCCCACGCAACTTCAACACGATACCACAGTTCATCAAGAGTAGTGACTGGCGTATTGTGACGAGCCAGTTGCTCAGCCACCATTGACCAGAAGTTTCCAGTTGCTGAGAGATCTGAAGAATGTGCTGGCCAGGGCAGCAGTCGAACATTTTCCGTATCCAGAAAGGCCCATACAGGACCTGCAAAATGCGGACGTGCATTATCCTGTTGAAATGTAGGGTTTCGCAGGGATCGAATGAAGGGTAGAGCCACGGGTCGTAACACATCTGAAACGTTGCGTCCACTGTTCAAAGTGCCGTCAGTGCGAACAAGAGGTGACCGAGACGTGTAACAAATGGCACCCCATACCATCACGCCGGGTGATACGCCAGTATGGCGATGACGAATACACGCTTCCAATGTGCGTTCACCTGGTTTCATCCAAAAAAATGACGTTTTCCATTCGTGCACCCAGGTTCGTCGTTGAGAACACCATCGCAGGCGCTCCTGTCTGTGATGCAGCGTCAAGGGTAACCGCAGCCATGGTCTCCGAGCTGATTGCCCATGCTGATGCAAACGTCGTCGAACTGTTCGTGCAGATGGTTGTTGTATTGCAAACGTCCCCATCCGTTGACTCAGGGATCGAGACGTGGCTGCACGATCCGTTACAGCAATGCGGATAAGATGCCTGTCATCTCGACTGCTAGTGATACGAGGCCGTTGGGATCCAGCACGGCGTTCCGTATTACCCTCCTGAACCCACCGATTCCATATTCTGTTAACAATCATTGGATCTCGACCAACGCGAGCAGCAATGTCGCGATACGATAAACCGCAATCGCTATAGGCTACAATCGGACCTTTACCAAAGTCATAAACGTGATGGTACGTAATTCTCCTCCTTACACGAGGCATCACAACAACGTTTCACCAGGCAACGCCGGTCAACTGCCGTTTGTGTCAGCACGTTGTAGGTGTCGCCACCGGCGCCAACCTTGTGTGAATGCTCCGAAAAGCTAATCATTTGCATATCACATCATCTTCTTGCTGTCGATTAAATTTCGCGTCTCTAGCACATCATCTTCGTGGTGTAGCAACTTTAATGGCCAGTAGTATAGTTATTCACAGTTCATGTTAAGGGTGCCTTTTCTTTTTAAAACGAATATATTTGGGCAATGTTTTAAAACTGTCTGAAAGTGAACTTATGGTAGCCCTTTAGGGGTTCAGTGTATTGTATTTTCTTTTTTATTGTAAAAATTATCTTTCTTATTTGAAAGGTTGTTGTACTTTCTTTGGTATTTAAAGTAAAGTGATGGGCTTCATGTAAAAATGTTCTCTCAGTTAAAGTTGATGGTAATTGTTATTTTTGTTGATTGACTTCAATAAATATTGTGAACAATGAAAGTTGAATGCTTTCCTGTCCTAAGGTCCAGTCCTGCCACTTCGTCCTTTGTGCTTTTTATGATTTGCCGAGGTAATACCGATATCAAATAGAACATGTCGTTCTCAACGAAATGAAATCTTCAAACGTAAAGTACGAGTTGCGTTCAATAAGTAATACAACACTTTTTCTTTCTCGACCAGTTTCAGTTGACAAAGTGCGGATCTTTTTGTTGGGCATCGTGCAGTATTCCCGATTCAACCTCTACAGTTCCATGACGTTCCGATAGACTGCGGCACTATACGTAGCCTTCAAATTGGCATCTGTAATGGAGGTGCGTTCCAAGCAGACAGCTGTCATTGAGTTTCTTTGGGCAGAAAACCAGAGCATCTCAGATGTTCATAGGCGCTTGCGTGATGCCTACGGAGACCTGGCAGTGAACAAAAGCACGGTCACTCTTTGGGCGTGGCGTCTGTCATCGCAACAAGGTCGCGCAAACCTCTGCGATCTCTCCTTGCCGGCCGGCGGCACACAGCTGTGACTCCTGCAATACTGAAGCGTGCGGACACTCTCAGTAGAGCTGATTGACGGATCATAATCGAAACACCTCGCTGCACTACTGGACGTCTCTGTTGGTAGTTCTGACACACTCGTCCACCAATTGGGATGTTCAGAGGTGTGTGCCAGCCGGGTTCATCGCCGCCTAACAGAAGACCATAAAGAGAAACGAAGGACCATCTGTGCGGAACTGCTTGCGCGTTACGAGGCCGTGACAATTTTTGTCGAGCTTTGTCACAGGCGGTGAAACATGGGATCATCATTTCGAGCCAGAGACAAAACGGCAATACATGGAGTGGACCCACATCACCCCTCCTCCAAAGAAGACGTTCAGTGCCGCACCCTCGGCCGGTAATGTCACGGCAACGGTCTTCTGTCACTCACAGGGATTAACCTGTTTGATGCCCTCCCTCACGGTACAGCGGTCAACTCTGAAGTGGATTGTGCTAGCCTCAGAAGACTGAAGAAAGCACTTCAGCGTGCTGTCGCCACAAATTCAAAGAACTCCACTTTCTCCATGACAACCGAAGGCCTCACACACGTCTGTGCACCCGAGAGGGACTCACAAAACTTGATTGGACTGTTCTTCCTCTGCCACCATACAGCCCGGATCTCAAACCTTCCGACTTCCACCTGTTTGGCCCAATGAAGGATGCACTCCGCGAGAGGCAGTACGTGGATGATGGCGAGTTCGTTGATGCAGCAAGACGTTGGCTTCGACGTCGACCAGTGGAACGACACCATGCGAACGTATAGGCCCTCCCGGTAAGTTGTCGTAAGGTCGTCGCATTTAATGGAGATTACGTTGAAAAATAGGGTTTTGTAGCCAAAGGGTGGCTTGCAAATTGGCGTATTGGAATCCTGAATACAACGAGCCTGCTTTAAGAAAAATAATGTATTGCTTTACTTACTAAACACCAGTCACAACTTCAGACCTAACGGAATGGGCTTTTACTGGGCAATTACATTTCACAGTTGGTGTAAATATCCTATTGGATAACGTCGGAAGTTGCGTGAGGTTTTTAGGGATTGATGATATTGTATACAGAGAAGTCACAACGCTAGAAAAATGTATCGCAACAGAGGAAGATGGGCAGAGACTCGACGCTTGATGCTGGGATTGCAATTCATCGTCAACAAAAATAACGTAACGTACTGTGCATGTAAACGCAAAAGGATCAATTACTGTACGATTACACGATTTCGATTCCAGAACAAGCAGTTACATCCACAAAATATCTATTATTTATGTAGCGATTTAATGTGGAAATATCACATAAAACTAGTCATAAGTACTGCAGCCTAAGACTGATTCGAAAAATCCTCGGGAAATATAATCCATCCACAAAGGAGGTAGCTTATAAAACCATCATTCGACGAATACTTGAATGTTGTCGTCTGGAAACCGGACCAGGTGGGATTGATAGAGGAGGAATTGAACGAATAGTACAGCATTAGTACTGACATCTTCAACTAACTTGTTTATGAGTACGTATACTCAAATGTGCTTTGAATACTAAGCAAAAAGCATTAATTATTAAATATGTATGACTTTGTTAAAGTTTAGTTGTATTTTATCTTTTTCTGTTAGATACCGTTCCTGACAGCATTATGAAAACGATCTGTGAATTAAATAATGAAACTGAAGGACACTAATAAATGAGACTAAATAGCTATCAACATTCGACCCCAACATATCGGTCCACTAAAAGCGTTAGTCTGTGACGCGAAAGCGGTAGAACTCTCTGCTCTGATGCAGCATAAGTATCACTTGCACGTACCTCAAAACTCTGGAGACCTTATGTGAGGTAATTTCCATAATTTTAAATATTCTAGATTGACAACGATTGGAGAGCCAATTAGTACTAGCGCATGGTTAAACAACCAATGCCCAACCCTCGTTTCCCACTGGCAGAGTCAAAAGCATCAAGAATAGTGTGGAATTAGCCAGTAAGGACGAGAAGAGACAATTTTGTGCGAAGCACATATCTGCTATACAGACTGGTAATAGTTATGAATGTGTCCAATCGAACGTGAAATTTTTCATCCTTGATATGCATTTTGTGAAAATAAATCTACTGGATTCTAAAACCCCCTTAATTACTTCGTCGTGACCACTCCTACAACGCGCCAAAGGTTAAGAAAATCTGACATTAAAGCATTGCTCGCACCATTTGACATATGTAATTATTTTATGTTACTGTAAAGACTGAACAGGTCAAATCAAGGGCTGTTTTATCTGATGTTAGTTTCTACGTAATTCGTCAGCGTCACATTCCATCGAACTCGTGTCTTTAATCATGACAGTATCGATTGACATTTTTTATTGTATAGCCCAGATTTGATATTGATGTTTTGCTAAGCAAAGTTTTGAAGAAAAAGGCTTTGGAACTATTCATGCGAGTCGAAACGAATTAATGGTGTTTTTCTCAGAGGAAGTGTGCGACGAACAAAATTTGGTTACAAGTGAACACAACTCATTACCATGGGGAAAGCAATTTCTTCGTGCACGAAGAGGGAATATTCAGTGTGGGACTAACATATTAACCAATATTCAAGCAGTCAAGCGGGACATCAACGTCCGAATCTCAGCTTTCTTTCCAAAGGTTTTCATTTTAGCCTTGAAGCCTACCATTAACGCTGTTGCAGAATGGAACCGCCGCTTTTCGCCCCGGAATTGCTGCTGAAAAGTCTATAGAAGACAAAAATTATCCACTACGTGTCAGCCTCTGGAATTTCTTTCTTTCTGTGTAGTGTTTTAATGGTATTGAGTATTGGTTCACATACTATGCAATCGAAATTGTCAGTAACAAATACTCAGCGGCTTATATTTCCAGCAATCAAGGCACATATTCGTAAGCACAAATCAGTATACTTATATCTTCATTTGTGTGGTGGAAGTGTCTGTAGCTGCTTTATAATTATTAAAAGTATTTTCATCTGTCTTTGTAACTGCCAAAAAATCCAGTAATTTATTACTCCAGATCTTGAAGTAATAAATTATTGTATGAAGGTCACATGTTTTCATTTGACAATACATCGTTTCCGAAAAAATAGAAATCAGATTTTAGGTAAAAACAAAAAAACGGAATTGGCAGATAAGTTGTCCATGCTGGTACACAACACACACAGATATACGTCTAGCAAGCAGAACGCCAATAGACACTAATGGTGCAGTACACTCAGGAATATTTAAAATAGCGCACCCAGAGGGAAGAAAGGTACAAACTCGAAACTTTTGCAAATAAGTATAGTGATACCGGAATTACAAATGATCCAAGTTTGGTACCTATGTGCATGTCCACAGATACTGCGGTGGCGTTACAATCGGGAGTTGTGGAATCACATACGTGACGATGTCGTCCCCACTCGAGGAGGAAGTCAGAAGGTGCAGAACGCATGTCAAACGGCATTTCTCACAGATAAGTCAATTTGAGAGTGGCCTAATCATCGCCATGAAAACAGCAGCCTCACCGACACGCTTTGTGTCTCGGCAGGTCCATCGTCCGTAGTGTTCCGTCAGACTATGTTTGGAGCAGTGGACACGAGGTGGCACACACGTGCGACGTAACGGGTGTGGAGAGACCAGGAAGACGACGAGGGTAGAGGCTCGAAGGATCGCGCAGCAAGCGATCAGGGATCCCACAGTGACTCATTCCACGATAGAGGCAGATGTACGGGTGCTGTTGTTCCACAAATCAATTTTCAGACGCCTTACGGATGCCAGTTTGCAATCCAGACGCCCTTGTGTTGTACTGCCATTAATACCGAGGCATTGGCGACTCCATCTACAGCAAAGCCAAGCAAGAACGACTGAATTACCACAGTGTCAAAACATGGTGTTTAGTGACGAATCCCGATTCGTTCTGGGAATGGATGATAAGCGTACGCGAGTGGGGAGGTATCCTGGTGAACGGTACGGTTCCAGCCACGCTGTTCCCAGCCGCACTTCCCACAGAGCCGACGTAATGGTCTGGAGGAACATTGCCTACGCTATAGCCAGTCTTAATGGGCCAGCGTTATGTTAATAACATTCTTCAACTCCACGTGGGACGTTTCATACATGTTCTGCTAGGGGCACTTTTTGAGCAAGATAGTCCTCATCCGCTTACAACCCGATTTACTCAAGACTTCCTGCGTCATGTCTTCAATGGCCGATCCGCTCCCCGGATTTGTTCCTTATAGATCACATGTGGGACCAGCTGAAACGTCAGATGCCACCGTGGCGCTCTGTACGTGAGACGGAGGTGGGTGTTCAAGATCTGTGGGACACTCTGCCTCAGGACAACATCAGATATCTAATGAACTCGATGCCACACCGTTTTGCGGCATGTACTGTGCTACAACGAGTTATTGATGTTGCACTGTATTTGTCTTCTTGTACTCGCTGTATTTGTTTAAATGTCTTGGTTTTGGGATCAAGTGAATCTCTCAGCTGCATCAATATGTCTAATAAATTTCATTTCGATCCGACTCTCCACTCATTATGCGCTATTTTCAATGTTCCTGAGTGTGTTTTGTTGTTTTTTACACCAAGAAACTGTGAGTAACGAATTATTTTTAGATCCATAAGCAAAATAAATTGTAAATGTGTTTGATTCTAGACGACTGACGATCATTCAAAAGGATAAAACGAAACCCTTCATGTGAAATAAATTCGAATTTTTAGTAGTTGCAAAGATGAGTTTCAAATACTTGATCTTATTCTACCAGTGCCTATAGTATATATATCTGGAGATGGAGAATATTCCGGAATGTTCATACCTGGCACCGGTACCATCTTCCTCATACGTATTATTGTGTGCAATCTCGGCATGCTTAAATGCTCTAATGACTGCTTCCTTATTTTTTCGTCAATAGCAAATGCTGCTCGAAATGAATTGGGTATCAGTTTCAGCAAGCAACACTGTATCAAAGCGGCCAATGTGAACTCATTTGTTAATGTGTTTTTCACTGCTACGCATTCACATTTTTTTTAGTCGTCTAGAGAATTTAAAATAAGTCACCCCCCCCCCCCCCCCCCCCCAGAACATCAGTCATTTTGAACCTCATAGAGAGTTACAACATCATGAATACCCTAATAAAAATACCATGGAGCTTTGTCAGTGTGCTGACAGAATTTGTGGGAATAACACAACAGCGTTCCAACCACTTAGGTTTTAAGCGCACGTCACATCGAACAGCTGAACTTATGTCGGGTAGAGAGTATAGCAGACTCCCTGTCAGCATTGTCATCAAGACACATCTCAAAGGCTTAGTATAATGTAGTTTTCTTAGAATAGCCGCTTCCGCTCACTGACGGCGCTTTCAATAGGATCAAATAATATATGTGAAACTACATGTAAAGATTTAGAATGATTGGAAACATTTATTCCTTTTGTAATGTGGAAGATGTCGCGGAAATATTTCCTTTCCTGTTTGTGAAACATGGTTGAGTAACGCCACCAGATAAATGCAAAGAGGAAAGTTCCATTCACTTTGATGTTGGGGGATTTGTCATTCGGCAAATTCTCCGAGGCAGTATTCTTCCAAACCATAGTGTCTCGTGCGCACCGACTGCATGATAGGATCGACTACCAATACACAACTGGAATTAGATACGAAGTTTCTAGGGGAGGAAGGGGGAAGGGAGCGAAGCAAGAGATTATCACACACGTACTCGTGAGGAACATTAGCTGCTGAGTTGCATAGAACTGCTCCGTTTGTAGCCCGAGCACTGCAAGCGAGCAGGCACCATGTAGTTATGCGCTGTCGAGCGTAGGACGATGCTACATCCATTACTCTGTCGCTACCATTAGAGGTTAACATTATCCGCAATCATACAGATCTCTTGTAATCTTATTCTATAATTCATATAAGGTACAGTTTATTCCTCCGAGTCATTAACACCCGCATCGTTCATGATAGCAAGAAAATTCTGTTGGACATACTGCGTGAGGCTTTCCGGCAACAATAAACATTGTAAGGCTCGTAGGTATTGTGTCTGATGGTGTCGCCAGAAGTCTGGAACACTGCAACCGATTGTAGGTTCAATTGTGTAATGCGACCACATCTGCTGAGGAAAAAGAAAAGCCTTAGAGTTGCTTGTCCTGGTATGCAATCGGGTAGAGGTTCATAAGTACAATGTCTGTAACAAGGTTGTTGGTCGCCACATCGAGCCACTGATGTAATACCTCAGAACTGTTTTGTACAACGATATGCTGAATTCTCTTTTGTTTTAGAATAGTGTAAACACGTTGTGTAAAGAAATGTGTTTAAGTCATGAATGCATGTTTCGTTATATTTCTTTTTGAATTGTTTCCTAATAATCGTACTATGTCATGCCTAACTCGATTCCTCTGAACTGAAACCCTCGTACAATGGAAACAGTATGTTCCTGGGCATGGGTGCCTATTCAAAATATTATGTACTCGCTCCCGCCGGCCGCGGTGGCCATGCGGTTCTAGGCGCTGTAGTCCGGAACCGCGCGACTGCTACGGTCGCAGGTTCGAATCCTGCCTCGGGCATGGATGTGTGTGATTTCCTTAGGTTAGTTAGGTTTAAGTAGTTCTAAGTTCTAGGGGGCTGATGACCTCAGATGTTAAATCCCATAGTGCTCAGAGCCATTTGAACCGTTTTACTCGCTCCCCTCTACAAGTCCTAGATGTTCGTAATGGGAATTTCCGAACACCCTGTAGAAACGTTAATGAGACGAAAGTTGCGCTCTCGCTTGAAACGACTCACGTGTATGAGAGCCATCAAAAAAATTCACGCTGAACGTGCACTGTTCAAGGTGCGACAGTGGCTTGTGGCAGCGACAGGACTCCCTCCCACCCCCCACCTCCCCTCCCACGCCCCTTCCACTCCCACCGTCAGCCGCCGTGGCTAAAGGGCCTGACTGCTCGCGCATGTAGAGTTTCAGTTTGGGCTGAGACGAGCTTCTGATGCGGACGACACCGCAGCACTGTACCAGTGGCCAGAGCTGCGACAGAAGCCATGCAACTGAGGTTTTACACCTAGTGTTATCGCATAACCACCACACAAAGAAAACTGCAATGAAACACTCACAAGAAGTAATAGTCTGTCAGTTAATCTTTCAGCATCAGTGTCTTTAGATGTAAAGCATAATAAGTACAAGGGCGCTTTGTTCCAGCACCGTCACAGTTGCAAAACTGTCATCTGGTCGAGAATTTTTTTGCTCGTTCCAAAAGTTTTTCCCTTCCAGAACCTAGAAATAAATACGAGACAGTTTGTAGACAAATGCAGACAGTACTTCTCCGACAATTCTGCTGACGTATTCTGTAGAGATTCACCAGGAAAATACTAGAGAAAGGTAACATTCTCCTTTCTCCAAAAAACTGAAAAAGATAATTAAAATATTACGCTTTTATTTTTCATAATATTATACGAGGGTCGGTCAAAAAGTAATGCCTCCCATTTGTTTTCTACTTAAAAAAATTAAGTTAAGTGAAAAATTTGAATTTGGCGCCATTCCTCAAACCTTCTTCTGCAATCCACTGCAGTAGTAACTTTCTGTGTCAACAGGTGGCAGCACAGCAGAAGTTTGTAAGATGGCCGACATCGATGTTCGTTTGAGACAGCGTTGTGTGATTGAATTCTTGAATGCAGAAGGTGAAACGCCCATACGCATTCATGAAAGACTGAAGAAGGTGTATGGTGTGACAGTGGATGTCAGCACTGTTAGACGATGGGTTCGTCGTTGTAAGGAAGCTGAAGGGCAAACACCGTTGACTGACGAAAAACGGAGCAGCAGGCCGGTGAGTGCAGTGACTCCACACAACATTCAGCAAGTTGATGACATCATTCGTGGTGACCGTCGGGTGACTGCAGATGAAGTGTGTCGCATTATTTCTCTTAGTAAAGGCAGTGTGATCACGATTATTAAACAATTGGGGTACTCAAAAGTTTGTGCACGGTGGGTTCCAAGAATGTTAACCGATCAGAATAAAGAGGCAAGGAAAACAATAGCCTCCCAACACTTGCAGCGCTTCCGTTTGGAGGGAGATGAGTTTCTGAAAAAAATTGTGACCGGGGACGAAACATGGGTGCATTTTTTTGAACCCGAATCAAAGAGGCAGTCAGTGGAGTGGCGTCACACAAGCTCGCCGAGGAAGAAAAAATTCAAAACTGTGCGATCGGCAGGGAAAGTTATGGCAACAGTTTTCTGGGATACAGAGGGTGTGATTCTGGTTGATTTTTTGGAGCAGGGATGCACAATAAATTCTGTTCAATACGTCACAACCCTCAAAAAACTTAAAGCACGTCTTCAGCGAGTTCGCCCAACAAAATCAATGGCAGATGTTCATCTTTTGCATGACAATGCAAGACCACACACCAGTCGTCACACCTCTGACGAGACTGTCAAAATTGGATGGGAAGTTTTGCCTCATCCCCCATACAGCCCTGACCTGGCACCATCAGACTTCCATCTGTTCGGGCCACTAAAAGAAGCTCATCGTGGGATTCATTTTCAAGATGAGGAGGCCGTCAAAACATACGTGCGTCAATGGCTTAGGAAGCAGAGCTGTGATTTTTACCGTGCTGGGATACATGACCTTGTTCAAAGATGGACCAAAACTGTAGAGATGGGCGGAGATTACATTGAAAAATGACAAAATGATCCTCAATGTTGTGGTTTTCAACCTATGTAATTACATTTAAATTTCCTGACAATTAAATGTAGAAAAAAAAATAGGAGGCATTACTTTTTGACTGACCCTCGTATCTCATGGCATTTTAAGTGATATTTTCAAGAACATAGTTTTTTACAACTAATTTATAAATACCCTCTATGTCTGTCCTCTCGGGCCCTAGTCTCGTGGACCGTTGACTTACTGCATAACGCTGAATGTGGCCTCCATGACCCCTTCCATGCCTTATTTGCACGACAGTCTTGGAATCACGACTAAAACGAGCAGCAGTATCGCGAAAGGACAGACAAACTGCAGGCTCCATAGACCACGATTCTGCCTCTGTCGAATACTGACACCGTGCTGTTAGACGTTCCTCCTTCTTGTGCCAAGTGTGACACCATCTTCGCAGCGCGGAGAGGCCGTGAGGTCTAGGGCTCCACATCACGGATTCGCGGCCCCTCCCGCCGGAAGTTCGAGTCTCCCTCGGGCATGGGCGGGTGTGTTGTTCTTAGCATAACTTAGTTTAAGTAGTATGTAAGTCTAGGTACCGATGACCTCAGCAGTTTGGTCCCTTAGGAATTCACACACATTTGATCATTTGAACACCATCTTCTCACAAGTAGTCAACATTCAAGTGCGATTTCCGGATGAGTAACCTCTGTATGATCTTTCCCTATATACAGAATGCAGATGGCGTAACTCCTTCCTACTTTCTACTGTTGGCTGGCTCTGACCACTATCAGTCGCCTAGAACTTAGAACTAATTTAACCTAACTAACCTAAGGACATCACACACATCCCTGCCCGAGGCAGGATTCGAACCTGCGACCGTAGGGGTCGCTCGGTTCCAGACTGTAGCGCCTAGAATCGCATGGCCACTCAGGTCCGCGGTTTCTGGGGTTTCATTGAAATGCTAATTATTTACGTACTCAGGATTATAGTAGGATTAAACCGGTTTAATGCTGCAGGCCGTCTTTGTGGTGTTGCAGCTATGACTGCCAGTAATGTATATGTCATTAAAAGGTTCGAAAAACAAGGAAGATTAGGACTTAACGCTATTTGGACGATGTGTCATAAGCGCAAGGCACAACTACAGATAGGACAAGAACGGGACAAACGTTTTGAAGAAACTGTGGTGCCATTTGCCTCAGGCGATTTATGGAAATCACGGAATATATAAGGCTGGATGGTATAGCGAAGATATGAACTCAGCTTTTTCCGAGCGCTAGTGCCTGAAACACTCCACTGCTCCGCTCGACTAATAATCGTGAGAGACGCTGAGTCATTCAGTACAGCCGAGTCGCAGTTTCTCCGTGCCGTTTATTCGCCCAGCCGCGGACCCCAGACACGCCGGCAATGAAGTGGTCTCTCTCGAGTGTAGCGAGAACTGGGAGCCAGCCAGCTGTCTACATCACTAACAACCGAGTGTTTCCCGGTGCTGAGGTTACCACACAGCTCTTACGCAAACCAGAGAAACAATACGAGAGATGGAACTCACAGTGATAAGAATATTTTGTGACAAATACGAGGATTGGAACTTTAATAGTGGCAACTATTTATTTATAGCTCTTACAAAACAGATACATGTTTCAAAGTTTTACTGACCTTCGAAGTAGCCACCAGCATTGTGTATAACCCGTTGCCAGCGATGTGGAAGTCGTAGGATACTCTTAGCAGTGCCAGTTGTGTTGACATTTTTTTTAAAAACTCTGTGCTGCGAAAGGCAAACGTCCTGGTTTCGAATCCCAGTTTGGCATAGAGTTTCAATCAGCCAGCAAATTTTGTACAACATACCAGAAACCATTGACCAATTCTTTTAGTGATGTATGCAAGTTTAAAATACTATATTCTTTCTGTTTACCTATCTCTGCGGCATCAGAGGATCACAAATTTAGCATTGGAGGGCAGTGTGGAGGGTAAAAATCGTAGAGGGAGACCAAGAGATGAATACACTAAGCAGATTCTGGAGGATGTAGGTTGCAGTAAGTACTGGGAAATGAAGAATCTTGCACAGGATAGAGTAGCACGGAGAGCTGCATCAAACCAGTCTCAGGACTGAAGACCATAACATCTCAGCTACAAAAATGTTGCGCACGTCACGTTTTAGACTGTGTGAACACTGATAGCAAATTTATATTTTCCATTTGTTGAGGCATGAGACTAAATGTAAAACACACTGTATTTAGTTCTTCGACTTCTCGTCGTATCTTTGATTCCTAAGCGGCCTCATTATCACCTTTACCTCGATCACTAGACTTTTTTGTTTGTTTTGCCTGGTAAGGAACGGATCGCTTCGTCGGTCTTCCTTCTCTTCTTCACCCAACTAACTTAAATGTTCTCATCTGGAGAGGTGACGTTTCTTCAATCATTCTTTCCAGATGCTTGTTCGAGTTTCTCCTACTTTCTTCTATTTTATTGAGGATATTAAATGTATTTTCTTCCCTAATTTCCGAATTTTGAAAGCCGTCGGCTCTTGTGTATTCCTTTACTGCTATCAGGAACCTCATCTCAGTTGCTTGTATACGACTTTCTTGGCGTTTCCTTATAACCCATGAGTCACTTCCGGAACCAAGCACTAGAACTGCCATTACCTTATAAAATTTCAGTCTTGTCGCTTTCCTCTTTTTTTGCATCTGTTAATTGTTCCAAACGTATTACCAAGCTTTGCTAATTTCTTCTCTATGTTTTCATTATATATATGACGCCACACCCTAAATAGTTAAAATGTTTGAACTGTTCCATTGTTGTATTGTTGATAGTTTTTGTCCGTGCAGATGATTTCCTTTGAAAGCCATTGATTCTGTCTTCTTTTGTGGAATCGTCAACTGGTACTCTCCACGAACCTTACCTAAGGAATATACGCCCATTTGTAGGTCATCTTCATTACCCCGCCAGCAGTGTGGCGTCGTCTGCCTATAAAAGACAATTCAAGAGGAAAATGCTTTTAATCTGAATTCCGTCGGTACAAATCTCCTTCCATTTACGAATTTCGTCATCTAAATAAATGTTAAAAAGTGTGGGTGAAATGCTGCACCGTTGTCTTATTCGTTTGCTTGTGGCTACAGGGTATGTTAGAATGCCATTTATAACTAAATTAAATGGTTCAAATGGCTCTGAGCACTATGGGACTTAACATCTGAGGTCATCAGCCCCCAGAACTTAGAACTACTTATACCTAACTAACCTAAGGACATCACACACATCCATGCCCGAGGCAGGATTCGAACCTGCGACCGTAGCAGTCCCGCGGTTCCGGACTGCAGCGCCTAAAAGCGCACGGCCACCGTGGCCGGCAACTAAATTACAGTTGTGTGTTTGTACAGACTTTGTAAAACATGCCTTAATAAAATCAATTAACATTAAATGGGTTTCCCATTAAACACTCTCTGTTTTTAATTAATTTGTTTTATTATAGATGTTACACCTGTTGTCCATCTGACTCTTCAAAATACTATTTGTTCCTCGACTAATAAACTCTTAGCTATAATCTTTAACCTATTGTTCACTACTCCCCCATAAACTTTGTAAGTCGTGACCAGTAAGCTGATTCCTCCACAGTTCTCGCAGCTATTACGGTCTGCTTTTTTAAACAGTGACCATGCTTCTGGAATAGCTCCCTTTTCCAGCAGATATTAAATAAATGTAGTGCTCTCTTCTGTAGTAGGGTGCCTCGACATTTTTGCTGTTCACCGTTTATGTCATCCATGTCAGTGCCTCTTCTGTTTTTTGTGGAGTCGAGGTTTTCTTTTAAGTGATTCATACATAAATCGTCTACAATTTCCATTTCTCAAATGAAGACATAATGACTGAAAATGGGTCCGTGGTCATATTTTGGCACTTAATTTTACAGACGCATCTTGATCACACAAACTTTTAGACTTCACTATTATCAGTGTCGGCTACTGCCATCTTCAGATCTGTTACCAACAAAAACAGGGTGTAACTATTTAAGTTCAGTTTGGTGGCGCTAAGCCTATAAAAGGCCTGGCGCTACATATGGAAGATAAAGAAGTATTTTCGTAATTATGCAGATATGTATGTAGATGTGTATGTAAGTATTTACATAATCATGTAAATACTTTTTTATCTTCCACATGTAGTTCCAGGCATTTATAGATTTAGCATCAGCAAAGTGAACTTATTTGGTTGCTCCCTGTTTTTGTTTGTAACAGATCTGAGGATGGCAGTAACCGACACCGGTAATAGTGAAGTGTAAAAGTTTGAGTGATCAAGAAGCATCTGTAAAATAAACATCCTATTTCAATTTCATCCTCTTATATTGTATGTGGTCTACGTTTCTTCATACTTCAGTTCTTGTAATTCCCTGTTCGGTTTGCTTGTGAGGTTTTATTTATTTGAGGAACTTCTTTTTCTGTTTGATTTAATATTTGTTTTATAAGCTATCATTTGCCTTCCGTGAATATTTTTGTCTTTTTGTTATGCTTGTAAATCTATACTAAGGTTCTTGACGAGGGGATTTCACTGCTCGATTTGCTGCATTTATTTCTTGTTTGTAAAACTGATGATTCTCCTCTGTTGGTTCATTGAGAGACTTTTGATAAGAGTCTCTATCTTCCTTACAATTTTATCCAACTCTGGTGCCCAAATTTTAGCCGTTTCTTCCTTCTTATCTTTTCATTTTTTCCTTGTCTGATTTCTTAACTACAGTTTTCATATTTTTCCATTACTCCTCTATTTCTTCCGCTTCCTATTTTTCTCTAATTCTTGATCAAGTGTCTTATACTTCTTTCATTTAGTAGATACACTCATTCTTTTCTTCTGTCAACTTTTTGTTCTTTCTCCATTTCGTGTACATGTCTTTCTGAGATACCAACAACAAATATTCAGCAGCTATGTCATATCCCCAGTACTAACTCGTGTCTCTTAACTTGCCTCCTAGTTTATTTTATTAATGATAATGTTGTCAATAAGAGTCTTAAATCCTGTTTATTTGTGAATATCTTTGTTACAGAAGAAAATATTGGTTATCTTTAGCTTATTAAAAGAAACAAAATCCCTAAGCAATCTTCCATTGTTATTCATGACGTTTTCGTCCATCGTTCCCACAATTTTTAGTGTAGGTATATTCGCTACCCTTGAGTTTAAATCTCTTGTCAGTACTATTTGTAGCTTATTGTTACAGTTGTCCAAAATCGATTGCAGTTTGATACAGAAATCTATAGACTCTTCTATTTCCCTTCATCAGGTGTGCAAACTGCGGTAATAGTCATCTTTTGTCTCTCTTCTTCGACAGTTAAAACCATAATTCTTTCATTTATGTAACTGTAGCCCACTAGCAATAGGGAAAATTCACCCGGCCGTCTTATTAGAGTTGCGCGAGTTTAGCTGGGTAATGGGGCTGCTACTTTTCGGCCTGCTTTACTTTTTTTTCGGGTTTACTCCCCTATGGAGTTGGCTTTCCTACGCCTAAGAGTCATCTCTACCCTTTACTTGTAACTGGAGACGAGAGGAAAAGGGAAATGGGAAGGACAAGTTTAGGATAGGGGAATGCTGGCCATATTTCGTCGTATGGAATTTTCAGTTCATCGCCTGATAGGATAAAAACTCCGAGAAATAGTGATCATGTCCAGAGGATTTATTTTAAGTCTAACTGGTAAATGTCGACTATATTAAGTGACTTTGGAAAGTAGACACAGGGATTGTTTGCTAGGTATGCTATATTAATACATAATACTAACATGAGGATGCCAAAATGTTTCTTTGTGTATTTAGAGTAGTGGTTGCATAAATGTAATAGCAGCTCACCCTGTTCGGAACAATTTGGATCTACTTGAATTTGGCATCCGGTAACGGAAGGTGTTCGGCACGACTTCCTTAAGATGAATGTTTTTTCCAATCTCAACGGATGACCTCTATGTCACAGATTTTGTAGATTCTCTTTTGTCCAGTTGAAGCGTTTGCGCAACGTACTGAAACAAACAACTACTAGTCATGATTAGCGTTTGTCAGCTTAATTTCTAGAAAATATACTATCTCATTTCCAAACTAAAAGTTCTCTGATAGAGTTTAAATGTTCGCAACAGCATCAATTCTTTAAATTGGGATAGAGAAAGGACGACATTCAAAATACACACTTAGTAGTAGTTCTGGAAGGCTTACAGATACACGATGTATTTCAATAGTGCTGCGTATCTATTAACAATGTAACATAAACGATGAGTTTGTGACTTTGAGATTAATTTCCTCCGGGATAAAAAATAATTCTCTCTTGTTCCACATAAATATTTACTACACGTATTTCTTGTTGGCTTCTGTCTCGGTATCTTGCTAGCGGTTTGCCACCGGCGATGGGAGGTTATAGAATGAAGGCTTTCAAGAACGGATCGCACTGTTGCTCGTAAACTTTTCGGGATACAAGGTCGTGGTGCAGTAAACTCTCCACAACTGCTCTGGTTATCTGCAGAGATGTTGTTCCTCCGCTGAGTCTTTCCAAAGACTGGGAAGTGGAATTCAGTCAACCAGAGAATTCAACACGTTGGTCTTTTACTAAAAGTCAAAGGTGTGGGGAACACTTGCAGGTGCCGTCTAACTGGTGCACTGCACACAGCCAATGCAGTGCAGTCATGTCCAGTCCATGGCGAATTAAGGTCGAAGGGCTGTTTATCGCGCGTCAGTGATGGGTAGTAAGTGGCGGTAGTGCGGAAATTAAGTTCTGAAAACAAACATTCGAAGTGCAGGAAGCCGCTATGCCTTGTGTGAGACATCAAGACCTAGTAGTACCGTATCTAAAGTTCCACCGTTTTTTGGTTGCTACCAGACTCTCATTCGTGACGAACTCTCATTCGTGACGACGATAGTTAAAATGCCTGTCTGGCTGTCCAGATCTAGGAAATTCCGCGAGTTCCATAAATCGCTCGAAACAAATGAGAGGACGGTTTCTTTGGAAGGGACTCGGCCAGTTCTCCACCCTACCATTTTCCTAATCCGAGTTTTTGCTCCATTTCTAATACTGACTGCTCGTTCAACGCTAATCTTTTTTTCTTCCGTCCACGAACTTACGAACAGAGCCATCCATTGTGTCAGTTGTGTGGATATTGAAATCAAATTATTAACGTGTTCTTAATCTCACGGTTTCAGGATATTTGACCAGCATACTGCCCATCCACAGGAAATCTCTCGGTCCATTCTGCCAGCGACAACGGATGCCATTATGTTACCGAGGGACAGGTTCAGAAAAACCTGCAACAGGAAGGCTAGAGGGTATCGAAGCTGTTATGAAGACTGTGTAATTAGCTCTCTAAACTTCAAAGCCAAGATTTGGATTACATAACTGCCCAGTCGAACGAAGAACGGTGTCTATCAGCATGCGAACTAATCGTCCAGCGGTGTGATAACCTGCACCGCACGCTGGCATACTCTTTGAACTGGTCTCGTGGTGAAATGGGCTTATTCTCCGGCAAACAGAGCCCCTCTAAGGAAACATCGAGAGGGGGATAAAACGGTATCAGTTTCGAGACAAAGCAGTGAAAGGGCGGAAGGTGAAAGGGCGGAAGCGAACTTCAAAGCAAATGTGAAATATTATTTGGTAATGGTCCCTTTTAAGACAAGCACGTTCTACAGATTGCGTGGGGGTGGCGTGTGGGGCTGCGCAGATAACAGTCGGCCGGGCGCGTAGCCGAGGCGTGCTATTGGGGTGGGCAGGCCTGCGTGACCGGTGCGTTTTGTGCGTAAGGAGACGACGCCCCCTGTGCGTAAGCCGCGGCCCGGCCACGTGTGAAATACGACTCGCGGGCCGGGGAAAGGGGAAGGGGGGGGGGGGGAGGAAGGGGGCAGGGTGCGTGAAGCCCCGCAGAAGCCTGCTGAGCCCCGTCCGCGAGCCCTTTATGCTGCCACTCTATTATCCCAACGTAACAACATTCCGCGGCGTGCAATGAGTACCTATTGCCACGTCATTCGCGATAATTATTCAGATCACACTCCCTCATCTTTTTAATTGTCCACGCACGAAGAACTCCTGGAATGATGCATTATTGCCTGGAGTTAACATGTTTCTTTTTTTTCTCTACAGTCGTTAATGAACGCTGTGACTCTTTCCCACAAACCATTTTAAACCTCAATATGATCCCGTCTCCATGTGAATGCGGCAGTGAGATAGATGCTCACCACATTTCCTTCGGCTGTTACAAAGATATCAAGAAACCACAATACTAATGCAGATCTGATGTCCGCTGACAATGTATTACCATTCAAACTCTTTTAGTCAAACAAGACATTTACAAATTTATAGCAGAAGGACAAATAAGAATATAGAAAAAGCATTTTAAATTTTTTACAGTAGAATATAGTAAGTAATTTATGTTATCAACTCTCGTTTCATGTTAATGAATGTAGTTTAACATTCTTAGATTATAGACTATCAACATTTTAGGTTGAATGAATATAGCTGAAAATTGTCGTTTTTGAAAGGGTTCAGGTTGTCGCACATTTAAATATTAAAAAAATCGTTGTGAATCTGGCTACATTGGTAATGTCCAACAGGTATTAATAAACTTAAAGAAATATGTGTCCGCTGTGTGTTATAGTTCTGCCACGGCCTGAGTGGCCGAGCGGTTCTAGGCCCTTCCGTCTGGAACCGCCCGTCCGCTACTGTCGCAGGTTCGAATCCTGCCTCGGTCATGGACGTGTGTGATGTCCTTAGGTTAGTTAGATTTAAGTAGTTCTAAGTTCTAGGGGACTGATGACTTCAGCTGTTAAGTCCCATAGTACTCAGAGCCATTTTGTTATAGTTCTGCACATGAAAAGCAGTTTGACTCTTAAAACCGTTTCACGAGCACCAGTGGACAATGTATTTAATTGTCCACCGGTGCTCGTGAAACCGGTTTAGAGTCAAACTGTTAGGTTTGTACTGATCGTGATAGGAATAGTGCTAATGGATGCTGAGCTCAAGACGAAGGTCGATCGAATCACACACAATGTGCTGTACGAACCTTCAAGAGCGGGAAATGTACATTAACAGACACTCTGATGATTGATAGAGGAGATCAGATTTCTCGTGTTTACATCTGTTTAGTCTTATAACATAGGAGTTAAATTATAACTTTATATAATATAATTTTATAATATATAATAAATATATAAACTTAAGAATTATATATAATATATAATGTATATTATATTATATATATTACATATTATATTATATTATATTATATTATATTATATTATATTATATTATATTATATTATATTATATTATATTATATTATATTATATTATATTATATTATATTATATTATATTATATTATATTATATTATATTATATTATATTATATTATATTATATTACATTTGTAGCCTCTCCCTGATGTTATTCAATCTCTATATTGAGCAAGCAGTGAAGGAATCAAAAGAAAAATTCGGAGTAGGTATTAAAATCCATGGAGAAGAAATAAAAACTTTGAGGTTCGCCGATGACATTGTAATTCTGTCAGAGACACCAAAGGACTTGGAAGAGCAGCTGAACGGAATGGACAGTGTCTTGAAAGGAGGGTACAAGATGAACATCAACAAAAGCAAAACGAGGATAATGGAATGTAGTCTTATTAAGTCGGGTGATGCTGAGGGAATTAGATTAGGAAATAAGACACTTCAAGTAGTAAAGGAGTTTTGCTATTTGGGGAGCAAAATAACTGATGATGGTCGACGTAGAGAGGATATAAAATGTGGCCATCGAGTATAGATTTAAGTGTCAGGAAGTCGTTTCTGAAAGTATTTAATGGAGTGTAGCCATGTATGTAACTGAAACATGGACGATAAATAGTTTGGACAAGAAGATAATAGAAGCTTTTGAAATGTGGTGTTACAGAAGAATGCTGAAGATTAGATGGGTAGACCACATAACTAATGAGGAGGTATTAAATAGAATTGGGGAGACGAGGAGTTTGTGGCACAACTTAACAAGAAGAAGGGACTGGTTGGTAGGACATGTTCTGAGGCATCAAGGGATCACAAATTTAGCATTGGAGGGCTGCATGGAGGATAAAAATCGTAGAGGGAGACCAAGAGATGAATACACCAAACAGATACAGAAAGATGTAGGTTGCAGTAGTTACTGGGAGATGAAGAAGCTTGCAGAGGATAGAGTAGCATGGAGAGCTGCATCAGACCAGTCTCAGGACTGAAGACCACAACAACAACCACAACAATATATTACATATTATATTATATATATATTATATTATATATATATATAATATGTAAAATTTTTATAACATATAAGTATAAAGTATAACTTGGTATACGAGGTGTGCGAGAGAAGTAATGAGACTGATTTTTTAACTACCAAAGATTTATTTTTTGCAGAAAACAATATTATCCTCCTCAAACTAGTTCCCTTTGTCAGCTACACACCGGCGGAGTAGTAGTTTCCACTCTTGGTAGAAACGCTGAAAGGCTTCAAGTGGCATATCCTTTAACATGTCAGTCACATTCTCTTGAATGTCCTCCAGAGTCCAAAATGACGCCCTTTTGCAACAGTTTTCAAATTCGGGAATAGAAAAAAGTCGCAATTACTCAATTCAGCTGAACAGGGGCGCTGTGGAACAACAAGAGTGTCTTTTGGAGTCAAAAATTTCATAATGGAAGTGGCCACGTGAGATGGGGCGTTGTCATGGTGCAGCATCCACTTACCTGCACTGGGCAAATTTTCTGTCAAAATGCTTAAGTGTAACAGATCACCTGTCATTGTCGTTGTTAAACGTCGGCCTAACCTCACGAGACCTCGCACACGTTCGACGCTTTGGAAGCTGAAGGCCTCCCTGAGCGAGGTTTATCTTCAACTTGTTCTCGGCAATCTAAAAATGATTTGTGCCAGCGAGAAACTTGTGGTCTTGATAAGTAATGTTCCCCATAGGATCGTTTCAACTTTTCAAAGATCACACTCGTTGATTCCCCAAGTTTAACGCTAAAATTGATTGCATAAAGTTGCTCTAAGTATCGCTGTTCTATTTTCGTAACACACAACAAAAACACAACTTGACTGATGGTGCTCTCGAAAATCACATGACTACTGTACTGAACTGAAACTCGAATTGAGCAATTCGAAGAGAAGAACACACCCGTCTACATAATTAGAACAACACAGCGCTGTCAGATCTCTTACTGTGTTGTCAATTACTTTTCTCTCACAGATCACTTATGCATCTAACTCAACATAGGATTTAATCCTTTGAAGCCCAACAACATATAAGAAAAATTAATTACAAATGTTTCACGAAATTGACATTTATCATCACAGTAAGAAACAAATACAAGAAGAAATCGGCAAAAGCTAAACAATCAATTAGTTTACGGAAGTGGTTTCGCTTTGGAATATAATTTTAATTTTTTTTTGCAATATTATGCTTTATTATCATATTGAACAACGAGTATACGAACAAATTGGCAAAATGTAAACAATAAAGTTGTGGTTTTACTTTGGAACTACTAGGATATACAGTTTTCAATCACCAATCATTTCATGAGATATATTTGAAAGCAATTTCGTATTTTCCTTAGATACAATCCAACATCTCGAAACTTCCATGAACTCATAATGCCTGAAAAAATATAGGTCTAAATAACAAGCAAAAAGGAGGCTAAAATTAAATAAATTTGTGTCAACAGATCTTAGTGCTCCTGTTGTATCATTTCTAAATCGCTCATAACATCAGCAGTACAAACCTTACAATAACTTCAGATATACTTACCTGTCAACGGTCTCCTCAGTATGAGCACTATAAAAAACGCCATCTGTCACGATCTCCTACAGTCACGTTGCTCGATCTCTGCGCCGACTGTAGCTTTGAACGCTATATGTGACTGCTATAATTTACTATATTCGTAAAAGTACCACAGTGTACCACTAGATATCTCTGACTTGGGATAGCATCAGTGGCTTCACGTGAAAGGCACTAGTACTTAAAAATGTGGTGGCTTCATGCAGAAGCCGCTGGTATTCAGACGGTTAAGAGTGCAAAATAATTTTATATAGGCTCAAGTGGAGTGTATATACATGCCCCGGGTATGGTGCAGATTTACTCATCTACGGAGGCATTTTTACGCACATCATAGAACACAATAACGAGTAAAAACATGGAGATAAAAATAGGAGGGAGCTGTCATGATGTCCAAAACTGGGAACCGACGTCCGCCATCTTATGTAGCCCAAAAACATTGGGTTCACTGCTTTTATACCTCCATGCTTCACCACTGTGTTACTTCTCTGTGACGCCTCTCTGATGTGACTTTGTTGACATGCTCAAGATACGATTGCATGCCTTGCTTCTTTCCTCACTGCGGGTGTTTATACGCTAACAAAGAACTCTCAGGTACGTTTTTTGTAATCAAAAACATTAAATATGTTGTGCATACGATCTTAAAGCTGGAAATATAATGAAGAAGGAGCAGTATCCAAGTATTATTAATGAGGTCAAATGTGTAGTATTACTAGAGCAAATACGCATTTAAGTAAGCACTGTAATTTTTAGTATTTAAAAGATCTGCTGCGTGAGCACCAGAGAAAGAAGGGAAAAAAGCAATTGTAAACAGTAGTTTGTAAATGTTTTAGGTTACTTAAATAGCGGCAGGCCCCACTCATTCTGGCTTCAAGTAAGTACAGCGGAAGTCTATAGCGCCATCTACCTTCTTTTTTTACTTCGTGATGAAACAAGACACACTACTAAACTTTCAAAATCACAGGGTTGCAAGAGCTAATGAACATGGCAAAATACAACAATTTTACTGGCAATAATTTTGACGCACTCCCAACTGTTAGCATAATATAGCCTGCATCGAAATTTGAATGTTAGTTAAAGCTCTATTCAGCATCGTTGTTGACCTGCAATTTAGGCAAACAAAAAATTATATGTTTTGTGTGGCACTATTAACGTGAGCTCTTGTTTTACATCTAATGTGTCGGACCCATCCTTGATTTCTTTTTGTTTGGTTATGTTAAAAAATAAATAAAAAGGCAATTTTTATCGTGTTCATCAGACTGCTGCGTGTTATAAGAGAAAGGAAGATGAATTGGGTAGTGCATTCGTTAAGACGGGAGCGTTTGATAACAGACGCTTTGGAAGGACTAGTTCGTGAGAGGAGAATGAGGAGGATATACGAGATGACAGACGGCACAAAGCGGAAATTGCGCGGACCTGAAGAGGATGGCCTTTGGGTAGAACGCTAGTGATATCAGAAGTAGGACTATCTACGTTTTTCCTTATGTTTCCTTTTACCAATTTCTGGCCCTTATCCGTCCCTGCTCCCATGGAAGTAATTCTTTCTGCTTGAGCTTCGTTGGATTCAAAGAGCATTTTTTTAGTAATTTCTACCCTCTGTTCCCGTGTGCACTTATTTTTTTTAGATTGCGAATTCAACGCTGTTGTTTTCTTAAAATTTCCTATACTGGAGTATCTGAACAGCAACGCTGAATAGTGCCTAAAAGCAACCCAACAGAACTGCGTAAACGTGCCCCATCCCCATGTTTGAATTAGTTTCGAAACAGTGGTGACTTCCAGGGATTCAGATTATACACTCCTGGAAATGGAAAAAAGAACACATTGACACCGGTGTGTGAGACCCACCATACTTGCTCCGGACACTACGAGAGGGCTGTACAAGCAATGATCACACGCACGGCACAGCGGACACACCAGGAACCGCGGTGTTGGCCGTCGAATGGCGCCATCTGCGCAGCATTTGTGCACCGCCGCCGTCAGTGTCAGCCAGTTTGCCGTGGAATACGGAGCTCCATCGCAGTCTTTAACACTGGTAGCATGCCGCGACAGCGTGGACGTGAACCGTATGTGCAGTTGACAGACTTTGAGCGAGGGCGTATAGTGGGCATGCCGGAGGCCGGGTGGACGTACCACCAAATTGCTCAACACGTGGGGCGTGAGGTCTCCACAGTACATCGATGTTGTCGCCAGTGGTCGGCGGAAGGTGCACGTGCCCGTCGACCTGGGACCGGACCGCAGCGACGCACAGATCCACGCCAAGACCGTAGGATCCTACACAGTGCCGTAGGGGACCGCACCGCCACTTCCCAGCAAATTAGGGACACTGTTGCTCCTGGGGTATCGGCGAGGACCATTCGCAACCGTCTCCATGAAGCTGGGCTACGGTTCTGCACACCGTTAGGCCGTCTTCCGCTCACGCCCCAACATCGTGCAGCCCGCCTCCAGTGGTGTCGCGACAGGCGTGAATGGAGGGACGAATGGAGACGTGTCGTCTTCAGCGATGAGAGTCGCTTCTGCCTTGGTGCCAATGATGGTCGTATGCGTGTTTGGCGCCGTGCAGGTGAGCGCCACAATCAGGACTGCATACGACCGAGGCACACAGGGCCAACACCCGGCATTATGGTGTGGGGAGCGATCTCCTACACTGGCCGTACACCTCTGGTGATCGTCGAGGGGATACTGAATAGTGCACGGTACATCCAAACCGTCAATCGAACCCATCGTTCTACCATTCCTAGACCGGCAAGGGAACTTGCTGTTCCAACAGGACAATGCACGTCCGCATGTATCCCGTGCCACCCAACGTGCTCTAGAAGGTGTAAGTCAACTACCCTGGCCAGCAAGATCTCCGGATCTGTCCCCCATTGAGCATGTTTGGGACTGGATGAAGCGTCGTGTCACGCTGTCTGCACGTCCAGCACGAACGCTGGTCCAACTGAGGCGCCAGGTGGAAATGGCATGGCAAGCCGTTCCACAGGACTACATCCAGCATCTCTACGATCGTCTCCATGGGAGAACAGCAGCCTGCATTTCTGCGAAAGGTGGATATACACAGTACTAGTGCCGACATTGTGCATGCTCTGTTGTGTGTGTCTATGTGCCTGTGGTTCTGTCAGTGTGATCATGTGATGTATCTGACCCCAGAAATGTGTCAATAAAGTTTCCCCTTCCTGGGACAATGAATTCACGGTGTTCTTATTTCAATTTCCAGGAGTGTACAAATGTACCTTCTAAAGTAGAAAAATCTCCTATAAACGAACATATTAGTGTTCCCGTCTCCACTGCTTAAAAACGGTACCCTTATAGTATCGCCTTGTTCTTTGTCCGTCTGTCAAGAACCCTTTTTCTCAGGAAAGAGTAGACACACCAAGTTCAGATTTATGTCACATACGAAAATCTGTGGTCTCTTAGCGGAGTGAAAGTTTTGCGCTTCAACGTCAATTTATTCGAAAGATAGGGCATTTAGACACTCGAAAACTCACTAATCAAAACCTATAGGGTACTTCTCATTGACCTGGAACCATGAAATTTGACAAGACACAAGGTTTCAAGGTACTAGGAAAGGGAAAAAATTGGAAATTATTAACCTGTAATTACATCACAAGAAAAAATATTTCTTTTGTCTTTTGTTATCAGACTTCAAACTTGTAATTAAAAGATTCTGAAAAGTTTTGGAATTTCTTGGAACGGCATCGTGCCATTATCAATGTCGATAACGGGCAAAAATTGTCAATATCCTCGATACCGGGAATGGATAATATACTTATATACATAATTAATTTTGTACGGAAGTCTTACTCGCGACTGACAATTTCTATTTATCAGTTTTAAAATGTATGCTGCCTAGGAGCTTCGGTATTTGAGTAATAAAATTTAGTCATCTTACACTAAAACATATAATTACATATTCCTCGCGCTAAGACGTTCGCTCAACTGATGCCGCGGAGATTGTGATAGCCCTCGGTAGATGACGGTGCTAACCTTCAATTGTCAGTAGCGCTCTAGCAAGACTGATTCCCGAGAAAAGTACTCTACGTAAACTTGCCTTGCAGTGTTGCCAACCGTAGCAGAATTTCGCGGAGTTTTTTGATCTTCGTGGCTCTGCGACGGAATTCTAAAATTGTTTTAAAAATGTAGCGTGATATAATTTGCTTTGCCCGAAAATAAAACTCCTATAAATTTCCACTTCAGAATACAAAAAATAATTACTTCAGTATTGCGTTAATTTTAAGTCGTTAGTAAGTTACAGAATAATTTGGGTTTAAAATGTACTGTGCATGTTGTGTACAGTTTAACGTGCGTGCTTTCATATTCTTTTTGATGAACAGTACGTGGTGTAGAATGCTGCCTAACTAGCAAAAGGAATACTAGTCTTGCCGCACGGGAATGCAAATGCTCGACGGGCCTTCTCGATGATGACAGACATGTCAGAAGAGAAAACGTAGCCTAACAGGCTACATCCTGAGGCAGTAAGTGAATTGTTAAGAATAGGATTAGACACACGAAACGAGCACAATTGTTGCGTTTCGTACCCAATTACGGAGAAACATATCGTCAAGTGTGGAAAATGTATGTATCAGCTGTCTAACAAAGACGAACAGGTGATGAAATCGTGTGACTAAGAATGGTAATGATAGGGTTAGTAAACAAACAAAAAAACTGAAATCCTCTTCGAATCGCTGAATTGTGTAGCTTACATGTCCGTTACCAACTATGTATATAAACCAAAAATAAATAATTTCACTAAAGATGGCATTTTACTAAATATAAGTCGTGATGTCAGCTTAATGTAATAAAATGTTGTGTTGAATAAAACAGGCGTATACAGTACACATCTATATAAAAATAGTGGAAGACTCATCAGAATTCTGGTAGTCAATTACATCCAACCTAATTTCCTCACTATGGACGAGAAGTTTGACAATTTAAATATAGGTGACCGTAATTTGTTAAGCAAGGTAAACAATCTCTCCTTGTTATTCCAGAATATCCAGCAGGTTGGAAAACATATGTATCAGCTCTATAACAAAGATGAACAGCTATCACAAGGTGAGCAAAATATTGCTGTATTGCTATATCTCATTGTCATTTTAAGAAGCATTAAAACGTTTCACACATAAAGCTAATAAAGCCCCTTGCGAATGAATACTTTATATCTTCGCAACTTCAAATTCCACATCAAGAGAAAAATACCTGTTGCATCAGACTACAAGTATTATATTAACAGCAGCGACCGAGTGAATGATCCAAGATCTTCATCACAATCGCCCCTGGTGTTGCTGATCGTCGAATGGTCAGCTAGAAAAGTACTGAATATACTTGCTTGTAGTTTAAGATCTTTTTTTTATCCTGTATATCGTTGATAAATTGTTTAGACCATATAATAAATTACATTTGGTATTGTGGCTGAATTTGAGCACGCTGGTAGCGGATTTAGATTATTTTTGGCCATGTGCAAATGTGCCTCTCCACGACGCAACTTCATCTCTTCAAAGTCTTTCTGGTCGTTTCGCGAGCCTAGCAGTTGCTGGCGTGTGTGTATTTGCTGTTGCCAAGATGTATACCCATTTCATTACTATTGAAATATTAATGCTAGGGCAGAGGTAAAATACCGCTGTTTTAACGAAGTCTATGTAGAAGCTGTATCCACACCTGGAAATTGAAATAAGAACACCGTGAATTCATTGTGCCAGGAAGGGGAAACTTTATTGACACATTCCTGGGGTCAGATACATAACATGATCACACTGACAGAACCACAGGCACATAGACACAGGCAACAGAGCATGCACAATGTCGGCACTAGTACAGTGTATATCCACCTTTCGCAGCAATGCAGGCTGCTATTCTCCCATGGAGACGATCGTAGAGATGCTGGATGTAGTCCTGTGGAACGGCTTGCCATGCCATTTCCACCTGGCGCCTCAGTTGGACCAGCGTTCGTGCTGGACGTGCACACCGCGTGAGACGACGCTTCATCCAGTCCCAAATATGCTCAATGGGGGACAGATCCGGAGATCTTGCTGGCCAGGGTAGTTGACTTATACCTTCTAGAGCACGTTGGGTGGCACGGGATACATGCGGACGTGCATTGTCCTGTTGGAACAGCAAGTTCCCTTGCCGGTCTAGGAATGGTAGAACGATGGGTTCTATGACGGTTTGGATGTACCGTGCACTATTCAGTGTCCCCTCGACGATCACCAGAAGTGTACGGCCAGTGTAGGAGATCGCTCCCCACACCATGATGCCGGGTGTTGGCCCTGTGTGCCTCGGTCGTATGCAGTCCTGCTCACCTGCACGGCGCCAAACACGCATACGACCATCATTGGCACCAAGGCAGAAGCGACTCTCATAGCTGAAGACGACACGTCTCCATTCGTCCCTCCATTCACGCCTGTCGCGACACCACTGGAGGCGGGCTGCACGATGTTGGGGCGTGAGCGGAAGACGGCCTAACGGTGTGCAGAACCGTAGCCCAGCTTCATGGAGACGGTTGCGAATGGTCCTCGCCGATACCCCAGGAGCAACAGTGTCCCTAATTTGCTGGGAAGTGGCGGTGCGGTCCCCTACGGCACTTCGTAGGATCCTACGGTCTTGGCGTGCATCCGTGCGTCGCTGCGGTCCGGTCCCAGGTCGACGGGCACGTGCACCTTCCGCCGACCACTGGCGACAACATCGATGTACTGTGGAGACCTCACGCCCCACGTGTTGAGGAATTGGGCGGTACGTCCACCCGGCCTCCCGCATTCCCACTATACGCCCTTGCTCAAAGTCCGTCAACTGCACATACGGTTCACGTCCACGCTGTCGCGGCATGCTACCAGTGTTAAAGACTACGATGGAGCTCTGTATGCCACGGCAAACTGGCTGACACTGACGGCTGCGGTGCACAAATGCTGCGCAGCTAGTGCCATTCGACGGCCAACACTGCGGTTCCTGGTGTGTCCGCTGTGCCGTGCGTGTGATCATTGCTTGTACAGCCCTCTCGCAGTGTCCGGAGCAAGTATGATGGGTCTGACACACCGGTGTCAATGTGTTCTTTTTTCCATTTTCAGGAGTGTACATGAATGTGGAAATAAACAAACGAGGACAAAGTAATATTCAGAAGGTAATGTAACAAGAAATATAAGTAATACACAGCAGAAACCACACAATACAAACTCACGTACTGCCGTAGATTGTTCCTTGTCTTGATTCCTTGCGAAAACTGCCTAAGCTGATTTGAGATATTGTTAAAAAAAGCACTCTAGAAAACTCTTTGCCTGCACCTTGCTGAAGTGTGGTATAGCTCTCATTGCACCTGTGCTTGCGGTAGAGGCCACAGGAAGGAGAAGGGAAGGGAAGGGAAAGGAAGCCCTACCTTCCAGTTTCGTCCGCGCCGGGTAACATGACACGCAACGCGAACGCGTTGGCAATATATATTTCACTGTAGCAGCAGTGTCGTTGTCAGAACAGGCGTTACCGGCGTCATTTCGATACTATAGCCAGCCTTCCAGCTATCTTAGGAGATTAAACACTCGCACTGGAAAGGTCTGCTGTAAAGACGGTCGAAATTTCGTTATTATAGTGGTTTTAGTATCAACATGACGCTTCCTAACGCCTAAAAAGATTATATAAAAAATTGCCACTGGCTGTGAAGCCCTTTGTATTTATGTTACTTGCCCTTTGATTATATTTCTAGGTCAGTGGAGGAGCGAAAGGGTTTTAGTAATTGAAAGGAAGCGTGCGTCATTCCCATTTCCAAAAAAGCTCTTCGAAAGGACGCAGGAACTTATAGTTTTATATCTCTGACGTAGGTCTGTTGAACAGTTTTGGAAAATATTTCATGTTCATGTATTATGACATTTATGGATACCAAAAGTTTCCCCTGAAAGAATCAGCGTGAGTAGAATAACAGGGCGGTTCTCGGACAATGTGTCAGCGATGACATCATCGATGACGTCGTCGACGTGTCATGGGATTTCCCCACCCCTACCTGCACCCCTACCTACCATTCCCAAAACGTCATCTGATAAAGGCCAATTATCCTACTTGTAATATGGCAGGAATTCAAATTTTCGTAGGAAAAAAATAGTTCAATTGTGCTAGTGTGGAAGTAGGGCTGTTGTTCTAAGTAGAAACTGGCAGAAAATTCAAAATGGTACATTGTCTTGCTGCCTGATTCTGAATATTGAGACAGGCTCTATGACATCACAATCGGAATACTGTGACAGGCTCCGTGACGTCAGAAAACAAGATGGCGATGCAAGATGGCAGACCTGGATAAAACACCATTTGGAACACTGGGACAGCTTCTGTGAGGTCAGAATACAATATGGTGATGCAGGATTGCCAACCTGGAATAAAGGGGGAGGAAATCAAAACTCTGAATATCGGCAAATACTCTATGACGTAAGAATTCCAAAATATAGTGTCTGACGTGAGACAAAGGATGTTTGTGCAGATCCATCCCTGCGTGCTAACATACTTGAGGTGTTTGGTCACTGCTTTTCCTAGCACTAAGTTCGGTGCTTTCCACTTTATAGGTTTAACACCACATCTGAAGGGAAAGTCTCTCATCAGAGTTGATCGATATTTATAGAATCCCAGCATACTGCATCTCGTAACTCCGGTCCTCTAATTAGCCCTTGAGTCACACTGGGGTCAGTTCCATGCACAGAACCTTCACATGCGTTGTTCATTCAACTACCTCAGACAAAGTGAAGGCTATTACTCCACCCGCACCCCTTATCCAAAGCTTAACTCTGAAAAACAACCATAGGGAGTAGGATAGAAATAATTAATCTTTGTGTAAAGAAACAAATACCAAGTCGGATAGAAGTCGCCTTTCCGCGATCTCAGAGTTTGTGATTTCAGAAGTCCACCCACAGGTGCTAAAAGCCATGTCACCAATCACTACTGCCAATGTTCGAAGACAGAGCCGCTGGACTCACCTTGCCACACTGCCTAAACCATGAGAGTCTCAAGTTAAAACGACGGGAAATATGGAAACACTAATACTTTAACCAAGTAACAGGTAAGAGGTAACAGCAGTGGAAATGAGAGAGGAATGTTGGGATTGTTAGTCACTGGAGAGTTGTTCTAGTCAAATCTACTCAATAGGGAATGACACAGGAATGCTGCCGCAGCCAGTGAAAAGCACCAATAATCTATATGCACACGTACATACATACATATATTCTGGATAGTAACTGAAACTCGAGAAATGCACATTCGTCCTCCTGATAGCGGGACACTTGTGTAAGGCTGTGAAGCCGGAAAAAAAGATTCGGGTGCTATAGTTGTAAAATTCGCAACATCCACTGAAATTTGCCATCATGTCACGGAACTTTTACGGTGTATACTTAACATCAGCTGCTGCCATGGGGTTTCTAAATGGCGACAGGAATCGTACCTACAGCAAGATATTGAATTTTTATATGAAATCAACGAATAATTTATCGAAAGTTACGCTGTCCAGGGTCGTGAACGAACAGAGTGAGTCCCCACCTTTACGAATAAAATGGTATTTGATAAGAACTCATCACTTCATCCACAATTCCCACACAAACATTCTGTATTTTGCACGATGTACCGTCTCGTAATTTATCAGTGGACTTTGGTGTGTTGGTCCACCTCTTTTCAGTGTCCCAATTCTATGTTACTTCGATTACTGGTTGTTGATAGGATGAAAAGAAAAGAATACTTGTTTTTCTTATTCTGTCTCCAGAAAGGGTGTAAGACGTTCTCCAAAACTGAACAGCCCACTAGCATTGGCGACATAGACCTTCGGTTGTGTGAATCTACTGCATTATATTTCGCTGAGTTCGGTTTACATTTCTATTGTAAGTTCAAAGTCACAGAACAGGGATAATTTTGACACAATACAGTTGTACCCGTTGAATAATCACGTTAAGATATTCACATCTGGAAGCTGAATGTCCCGTACGCATTTCTTACAAGCAGTGCAATTTATGAAGTGGTCAACCATTTTTCCTGTTTCTTGAGTACGGTACGGACACAACGTGGGAGTGTAGAGCACACATAATAAGAAAATGCTGATGGTGATTTAGTGCCATCCAACAGTCCTTACACATACGTCCATCTAGAAAATTACACAAACTACGATCGCAAACTTTGAGAGGGTAAAAATGCTACCTTGGACGCCCAATAAAACATTCACTCTGTGTAACACAAACCATTTATAGATTCCAGAAGGTACAGAACGGCAACACTTTACGAAAATCATATCAGATTACAGTTCGGAAATTGTGCTACGTTCACATCATTCCCTATAAAATGTTCGTCAGCGATGTTAAACGTACGTGGCGAAACAGCAAAGTCTTACGAGGCTAAAAGTCTGTTCCATCCTTTTTCACGTCATTTAAACACGAAAACCAGTCACCAATGTTAGAGCACACCGCATTTAAGGACGAATAACAGTCGTCAGACCACGTCACACCATGCATTTAACAACGACCAAAAATCAGGAACGTTTATTTTTCGCCGCAGTTGAACCCTTAAAGTTTTTTGGCAGAGGCACATTTTCAGTCTCCCAATGCTCCATATACAAGTGGAATAAAAAAGGCGACCGACTAGCAGTAACATGAGATATTCTCCGCAATGTGTTCATGTATACATCATGAATATATTGGAGCAAGACAGCATGAGAGTCTTTAAGTGTGGTGACACACAATATACACCAGAAACCGCATAACACACACTGGTTTAATAGCCATGTTAGAAAAGCACTACGTAAACAAAGACGACTTCATCTCAGATCAAAGAAAAGTAAAATCCTAGCTGACAAGCAAAAGCTGAACGAAGCGAAAATTGACGTAAGGAGAGCAATGGGAGAAGTGTTCAATGATTTTGAAAGTAAGACTTAGTCAACCGACCTGAGTAAAATCCCTAAGAAATTTTGGGTCGTATGTAAAATCAGCAAGTGGTTCAAAATCATCTATTCATTCTAGCAGCGACCATACCGGCAATGAAACTGGGGATAACAGAGAGAAGGCCGAAATACTGAATTCGTTCTTCCGAAGTTGTTTCACCGCGGAAGATCGTAAACACTGGCCTTCCTTTCAATCGCCGTGCGAACGTCTAAATGGCAGATATTGAGATAACCGATCGCGGAATTAGAAAGCAGCTACAATAGCTTAGTAGTGGAAAGGCTTCAGAACCAGATGAGATACGTATAAGATTCTATAAAGATTATGCGAAAGAACTTGATCCCCTTCTAGCAGTAATTTATCGCAGATCGCTTGAGCAACGAAAGGTACCTATCGACTGGAAAAAAGCGGAGGTCATTCTTGTTTTTAAGAATGGCCGTAATACAGATCCACACTACTTATATATCGTTGACGCCCAACTATCGCAGAATGATGGAACATGTTTTATGCTCAAGAATTATGACGTATTTGGAAAATGAACATCTCGTCTATAAAAATCAAAATGGATTCCTCAAAGAGAGATGCTACAAAACTCAGCTCGCTCTGTTCCTCCATAAAATCCACAGCGCAGTGGACAACGGGGCTCAGGTTGATGCTGTGTTTATTGGTTTCAGCAAGGCATTTGACAAGTCCCGCATTGCCGTTTAATGAAAAAAAATACGAACTTACGGAGTATCGGAGCAGACTTGTGACTGGAGTCAAGACTTTCTTGCAGATAGAACTCAACACGTCGCTCGTAACGGAACAAAATCGACAAATGCAAAGGTACGAGTGTAAGTCAAGTATTATCGGCACTGTAGTTATATTTTTGTTTATTTTGGTAGTACTGTCGTTTCTCGTTGATGACGCATCTTTCGTTTTTTGTTGTTATATCTTTGCAATTTTGAAGCTGCTAGGTTAGTTTCGCTACCGCTGCCGTGCTGTTAATCATGGCTGCAAAAAATGTTCAAATGTCTGTGAATTCCTAAGGGACTAAACTGCTGAGCTCCCTAGGCTTACACACTACTTAAGTTAACTTAAACTAACTTAAGCTAAGAACAACACAAACACCCATACCCAAGGGAGGGGCCGCGCATTCCGTGACAGGGCGCCTTAAACCGCGCGGCCACTCCGCTCCACTGCCTACGAGTATTTGCACCAAAGAAGAGCAACGTTCACTGATCCGTCTCTTGTGGTCGGAAGGTGTCTCAAGGGCCGAAATTCATCGAAGACTTTCGGTACAGTACGGGAACAGTGTTTAGTCACAACGGAGTGCCTATGAATGGATTGAAAAATTCCGAAATTGTCGCACAAGTGTTAAGCACGATGGAGGAGCCGGACGACCGTTTACCGCCACAAATTAAAAAAACCATTGAGCGTTCACGTGAAATAATTCTCTTGAACAGACGAATAACTATTGGCGAACTGGCACATCGTCAGCAAATTCTGCCTACGAAATCATCCACAACAAGCTTGGGTTTCATAAAGTGGGTGCAAGATGGGTCCCAAAAACAACTCACACATTTGTATAAACAAACGCGCTTGGACATCTGTAAAAAACATTTGGATCGCTTAGTTAACGAAGGGGACAACTTCTTAGACAGGACCATTACTGGTGACGAAACATGGATCCATTATTACGAGCCGGAGAGTAAACGGAAGAGTATGGAGTGGAAACATACAAATTTGCCGTTGCAAGAAAAAGTTCAAGATCCAACCGTCCGCAGGAAAACTGATGCTTACGGTTTTTTCGGATGCATAAGGTCCAGTACTGGAACATTATGGGGAAAGGGGCACAACAATAAACAATGTACGTTACAGTGAGATGCTTACTGCCAAGATAAAGTCTGAAATTCGAAGCAAACGCCGAGGATTTCTGCCAAAAGGTGTTGCGTTGTTGGACGACAATGCCAGTTCGCAACGCATACTGCCGGCCACACTGCTGAAACGCTCGAGGAACTCAAATTTGAAGGTCTGGATCATCTTCCATATAGTCACAATCTTGCACCTTCTGACTGTCACTTGTTTGGTCCACTCAAATAGGCATTAAGGGGCCGTCGATTTGCCTCGGACGAAGTAGTGAAAGAAGAGGTGCATCCCTGACTCGCAGCTCAACCGAGAACCTTCTTTTATAAGGGCATCAGGAAGCTTTTACAGCGATGGACCAAGTGCGTTGAAACGCAAGGAGACTATGTTGAAAAATGATGTTCTTATAAGTATCCTATTTGATTACAATAAAATTTCATAACTACTTTGCGGATAATAATGACTTATCCTCGTACTATCCGGAGTACCACAGGGAAGTGTGACAGGACCGTTGCTGTTTACGATGTATATAATATGATCTAGTAGAAAGTGTCGGATGCTCTTTATGGCTATTCGCAGATGATGCAGTTGTCCATACCAATGTAGTAACGCCAGAAGGTAGTAAGAATTTGCAGAACGACCTGCAGAGAACTGATGAAAGGTGCAAGCTCTGGCAGTAAGTCCTGAACGTAAATAAATTTAACATACTGCGTATACATAGGAAAAGAAATCCTCTACTGTACAGCTACACCATTGATAACGAACAGCTGGAGACAGCATCAGCCGTAAAATATCTAGGCGTAACTATCCAGAGCGACCTTAAATGGATTGACCATATGACACAGATAGTGGGAAAAGCAGACACCGAACTCATATTCATCGGAATAATCTTAAGAAACTGTAACTCTTCCACGAAAGAAGTGGCTTATAAGACGCTTGTTCGCCCGTTTCTTGAGTATTGTTCATCTGTCTGGGATCTCTATCAGGTAGAACAGAGGAGATAGATAAGATTCAACGAAGAGCGGAGCGTTTCGTCACGGGATCGTTTAGCTGGCGAGAGAGCGTTACGGAGATGCTAAGCAAACTCCACTGACAGGCGTTACAAGAGAGGCGTTGTGCATCACGGAGAGAGTTACTATTGAAATTTCGAGACAGCACTTTTCAGGAGGTGTCGGACAACATATTACTTCCCCCCACTTACATCTCGCGTATTGACCACGAGGAGAAAATTCGAGAAATTAGAGCCAATACAGAGGCTAACCGACAACCATTCTTCCTAGGCACTATTCGCGAGTGGAACAGGGTTGGAGGTGTCAGACAGTGGTCCCGAAATTACCCTCCGCCACACACCATTAGGTGGTTTGGAGAGTAGGATGTAGATGTAGATGCAAGACTGTATTCTTGATTCAGTGATTAATGTCCTTTTTGCAATCAATCAGATTGTTATAGTGACCCTTATTTTCTGTTCATATTTGATGGACCCTGTTATCGATATGTCCGTGTGAGATGCGGTAACTATACTTTCCACTCCTGGTAATTTCATTAGATAAGCCATTGCCCGCTGCGCCACCTAATTTTCTTTTAATTCACGTGAACTTGTGAAAATGATCTATGTCATCGGGGACAGAATCTGTAGCACCTCAAGTGAATGCTAAACTGCTCAATTGACGCCTCACAAAGATGAAAGATCATTTATAGTGCACGTTTCAGTTACTGAAAGTACACATGAGAACACGAAATGCTCTGTAGGTACTAGTATTTTGGCTCGACACTCAATGGGGCAGCAACGTTTCATTGGTGCTGGGGGCATACGCTTCATACCCTCTGCCCGAAAGTGAATACACTGTTATCACGCACAAAATTATTATCCTCTTGCGTGTGGAACTAATGGAATAGTACAGACAGAACGTTCTCACTTATCTGGCGTGTTCTCATGTGTGCTTTCAATTACTTTAACCTGCGCTGCCAAAGATAAATCTCCACCACCTAGTGGATGTACCTCCCATGGAAAGCATTTCTGACTATATACGTGTATGGCCTTTGTTAGCTCAGGGGTCTGTCCGTGCAGTTCGTATACATTCCGGTAGTGATGTACACGAAATGTACCGAGAAAATTTCTGACGTTGTCAATTAATATTTTCTAAATATTTTCTAAAATTTCAAAGCGTTGCATTACTCTGTGATCTGGGTTGTACGTTTCAATGATTATGTGTTACAGACTTTTCACTGTAGTGAAGGTATTTTCACTGAAACACAGATAATTGTCGTAAGAATCGAATAAGTCGTAATAAAATTATTACCGAGTAATGAGCCACCAGAGATAACGGGTACCTGGTACGAAATTATACAGAAAATATCCCTATCCCTGACAACCTCTGAAAGTTTGTCGGTGGCGTACTGGTTCACTATCTACACTGTCGAGTCATATGAATGTGACCAACTGCCCAAAGCCTGAATAACCACCCTTTTCAGAGTGGACGTTCTAACAACCCAACCACAACAAAGGTCAAAATTTAATAATGATTGTGGTGTTGCCCCAGAGATAATGGGTACCTGGTACGAAATTATACAGAAAATATCCCTATCCCCGAAAACCTCCGAAAGTTTGTCGGTGGCGTTCTGGTTCACTATATACACTTTCGAGTCGTATGAATGTGACCAACTGCCTAAAGCCTGAATAATCACCCTTTTCAGGGTGGACGTTATAACAACCCAACCACAGCAAAGGTCAAAATTTAATAATGATCGTGGTGTTGCTCACGCTGCTAAATACTGAATTTTCGGGCAACAACAAAGTGATTATGTGGCAGGTGGCATTAGAGAACAGTTAATAAAGTCATTTCATGTAATAATGAATAAACTAGGCACTCATCTTTTCGTGCTTCCCACGCTGGTCTTGTTGTAAAATCATGGCTCAATCGTCGAAAATCTAGGTGGTGATGATCCCAAGCTCGGATGAAAACAGGCCTAGGTATTATTCTGCTATATTCAAAAGTTTTATAGATGTGTTTCACAAACCATTCTTGAAGATTAAACCTTTGAAAGTTAGCACAATGGTGATGTAAAAAAAATAATCAGCACTCCGAATTTAAAGTTACATTTCTTTTTTATTACTTTTGCTGCAATATCACGTAACACACAAAACATCACTTCACAATACAAAACAGACTTGAAAACATCTCCCTCACTCTTAAAGTTCACATTGTATAAGCTGACTACAATATGCGTCTTTCCAACATGACGTCCAAGACTTGACCTTCTCAAGGTCCGACTCTCTAACTAATTGATAATCGCTTACGCGTCCAAAAATCTGAGTTACAAGTACGTCAAAGGTCATAGTGACAAAAGAAAGAATACACACAAGAATAATATCATTGCAATGTAAACATATCGATGAATCAAAGTACTTCTACATTAATGAAATCAAAACTGAATGTTGTCTCAGAAATATCTCAACTACTTTACAGAAACACAGTAGAATATTGCTGGTATCGAGAGGTTGAGTTGAGGTGCCGTAATGGTTACGCAATTCGAGTACCATTACAACGTGCAGGAAAAGAGTCAGTGAGGCACAGACGGATATGTGGAGTCATGCCGACTCCAGGGCGGTGGCCAGCTACGCAAGGATTCCCTCGGTTGAAGATCCATGGCATAAACAGCCCAATGCAAGTTGTCCCACAGATTCCCGATTGGGTGTAAATCCGGGGAGTGTGGTGGCCAGGAGAATATGGTAAAGTCATCTTGGTGCTGTGCGCACCACCCTGCGAGCTTTATGGTAAATTGCTTTGTCCTGCTCGTAGATGCCACCGTGCTGAGGAGAAACAAACTGCTTGTTTAAGTGCACATGGGCCCCAAGGATGGATACATGCTTGCGTTCATCCATTGTGCCTTCCAGATTGACTGAATCACTCAGGGAATGCCAAAAAACATTCCCAGAACATAACACTCTCTCATGCGCCCTGGAACTTTCCGACGATCGTTGCAGGGTGTTTTCCTTCACTCCAATAAAGCATAGAATGTGATTCATCTGAAAACGACACATGTCGCCACTCGGTGAACGTCCAGTTGCTGGACTGGCGAGCAAATTCCAGCCTTCGTCGCCGATGAACGGCATTCAGCATGGGTGCATGAAAGCCGGCCGAGTGGCCGAGCGGTTCTAGGCGCTACAGTCTGGAACCGCGCGACAGCTACGGTCGCAGATTCGAATCCTGCCTCGGAAATGGATGTGTGTGATGTTCTTAGGTTAGATAGGTGTAAGTAGTTCTAAGTTCTAGGGGAATGATCACCTCAGAAGTTAAGTCCCATAGTGCTCGGAGCCATCTGAAATGGGTGCATGAACCAGGCGCCCGCTGTGAAGACCCATATGCAGCAACGATCGCTGAATTATCTTTGAGGAAACGTTGTTGGTAGCCCCTTGGTTCATCTGGACAGTCAGCTGCTTAACAGCTGCATGTCTATTCCCCTGTACACATATCTGCAGCCATCGTTCACCTGTGTCATCTATGGACCTTCGTAAATCACAGCTGACTCGGCGACGGTTTTGGATAGCGCCATTTTACCACGTATAGTATACTTTAACCATGGCACTACCCTTAGCCCGAAAGCCAATGATTACGTCATTTTGGACCTCAGATAAATAGCTCCGTTTCCACATTATGACAATGACTGCGCTGTTTTCCGCGACCCCCGCCCAGCTTTATATACCCGCCACAGCCAGCGTTTCCACCGAACGTCTGTGAGCGGTTACTGCACATTGACGTCGAACCCAGGAGGTGGTCACATCAATATCACTCGACCGTGTGCAGCCGCACGGGGTAGCCACGCGGGCCGAAGCGGCTTGCCACGGTTTGTGCGACTCTCCCCGTCGGAAGTTCGAGTCCTCCCTCGGGCACGGGTGAGTGTGTTGTCCTTAGCGTAAGTTAGAGGTAAGATATTTTGATAAATTGTATCTTAAAATGCTCGCACTGGTTGCTTTTTCTTTGCGTCTAATAGTCCTCCCGCGAAAACATCACATACTTTTCTACCCGATATTTCTGCAGTGTTATAACTGCACAACGAAGTGGATTATGCTTGTCAGTGAAGACTTCCCGTTTTGCATCCACGCCTCTAAACTACAATACCGGATCTGCTACCAACGCAAAAACGAACGTTAGTGGCTTGTTTGTGCCACACGTAATTGGAGGAAGCAGCCAACCTGAAAACAAACTACTCGTAATAGCTATAATTCCTAATCTGTAATTGAACTAAATACTGAAGTAATGTCGTTTATTTCACTCTCCTCAGTCATCAATATAAATATCTGCACTTATACTCCCTACACTCTAATATACTGGGTGCTCAGAAACAATCTGAACAGCTTGTAAGGTTTTGCATGGGAGTTATGCTGAGAAATAATTAATGAGAATAAAATCTGCTATGTTGCGCAATTTTCGAGTTATTTATCAGAGAAGTTATTCAGTCACGTGATTCCCGCGCAAATTCAAGCACTTGCACGCACTAAAATGTGGTATTGCACAGATTTCTGTTGATCTCTGAGTTACCACTTGTTGAAATGCTCATATCCAGTTAAAATATGCCTTTGCGGAAGTGATAAATTTAAGCTAGGCGAGCAAAAGCTAAGTTTGTTCGGTTTGAGGAAACCAAACGAAGAACACATTAGGCAATACTGTCTGTGGCAGGCTGCTTGAATTTGCGACGACCTGATTGGCTAAATACAATGCTAAATGAAATGGAAATGCCGGAACATTTCGAATGTTTTACTAATCAATGATTTCTCACCACGACCTCCCCCTTAACATCCTTACAAACTTTTCAGACTGTTTCTCACCACTTCGTATAGTGTGTGCGCACTATTCATCGTTTATGGTCATATTCGTTTAACAGAGCAAATAAAAGGTGTGAAACGTCCCCTTAGAAAAATTAATGAATTACTGTGCTGATAAACCTCTACGTTATTTGATTTTCAAACAGCTGAGCAGAACTGAACGTACTCAGGCATTTCTCTCTTTACTTATTCTGATCATCACTGAACTGACGCACAATATTTTTAACGCAACGCAATATGACTTTCAATAATCCCTACAAAAGAATGGTCCTGACTAATATTAACCTTTACCTTTCACGAATCACTTACCTCACAAAAATCTTCGTTACTCGAACTACTGCAGTACAGTGAGCGCCACTACTGCCAGCTAAATAAAAGATTCTAACTACTGAAAGCACTAACTACTGATAGGCATAGTTAGCAAATGAAAGATTTTGATAGAGAACAAACAATGCTTTTACCTTAATAGTGTTCAAATTGAAATAAGAACACCGTGAATTCATTGTCCCAGGAAGGGGAAACTTTATTGACACATTCCTGGGGTCAGATACATCACATGATCACACTGACAGAACCACAGGCACATAGACACAGGCAACAGAGGATGCACAATGTCGGCACTACTACAGTGTATATCCACCTTTCGCAGCAATGCAGGCTGCTATTCTCTCATGGAGACGATCGTAGAGATGCTGGATGTAGTCCTGTGGAACGGCTTGCCATGCCATTTCCACCTGGCGCCTCAGCTGGACCAGCGTTCGTGCTGGACGTGCAGACAGCGTGACACGACGCTTCATCCAGTCCCAAACATGCTCAATGGGGGACAGATCCGGAGATCTTGCTGGCCAGGGTAGTTGACTTACACCTTCTAGAGCACGTTGGGTGGCACGGGATACATGCGGACGTGCATTGTCCTGTTGGAACAACAAGTTCCCTTGCCGGTCTAGGAATGGTAGAACGATGGTTTCGATGACGGTTTGGATGTACCGTGCACTATTTAGTGTCCCCTCGACGATCACCAGAGGTGTACGGCCAATGTAGGAGATCGCTCCCCACACCATGATGCCGGGTGTTGGCCCTGTGTGCCTCGGTCGTATGCAGTCCTGATTGTGGCGCTCACCTGCACGGCGCCAAACACGCATACGACCATCATTGGCACCAAGGCAGAAGCGACTCTCATCGCTGAAGACGACACGTCTCCATTCGTCCCTCCATTCACGCCTGTCGCGACACCACTGGAGGCGGGCTGCACGATGTTGGGGCGTGAGCGGAAGACGGCCTAACAGTGTGCTGGACCGTAGCCCAGCTTCATGGAGACGGTTGCGAATGGTCCTCGCCGATACCCCAGGAGCAACAGTGTCCCTAATTTGCTGGGAAGTGGCGGTGCGGTCCCCTACGGCACTTCGTAGGATCCTACGGTCTTGGCGTGCATCCGTGCGTCGCTGCGGTCCGGTCCCAGGTCGACGGGCACGTGCACCTTCCGCCGACCACTGGCGACAACATCGATGTACTGTGGAGACCTCTCGCCCCACGTGCTGAGCAATTCGGCGATACGTCCACCCGGCTTCCCGCATGCCCACTATACGCTCTCGCTCAAAGTCCGTCAACAGCACATACGGTTCACGTCCACGCTGTCGCGGCATGCTACCAGTGTTAAAGACTGCGATGGAGCTCCGTATGCCACGGCAAACTGGCTGACACTGACGGCGGCGGTGCACAAATGCTGCGCAGCTAGCGCCATTCGACGGCCAACAGCGCGGTTGCTGGTGTGTCCGCTGTGCCGTGCGTGTGATCATTGCTTGTACAGCCCTCTCGCAGTGTCCGGAGCAAGTATGGTGGGTTTGACACACCGGTGTCAATGTGTTCTTTTTTCCATTTCCATGAGTGTATAAGGAATGGAAGATGAAGTTGAGGAAGAATGGAGAACGAAAAGTGACCGTGTCCTTCTCAAAGAAAACATCCCGGAATTTGCCATTAGTGATGTAGGGACACCACGGAGAACCTAAATCTGGATGGTCGGACTGGAATTTAAACCATCCACCGGCCCGCAAGCGAGTCCAGTTACCACTGTTCTTTCCCGCATAATACACATTTGTCAAAGACGCCTGACAGACTACCAATGGTAAAGTGCTGTGATGGCTCAGCATCAAAAAGTCTATCTCCGTAGGAACTTTACATATTGTGACAACTTACTTGGAACCTTGTTGATCCATCTTTTTAGCGCAATACAGCAGTGATTCTGCGTGTTGTAAATTCGACTAATCTCTGATAGCTTTCAGTAGGATTGTGTCACCACTTACCTGTGAACAAATCACTCAGTTCCCGTAAATTAGGGGCAGGTAATGTTAGTGTGGAGCTGGGGCTGGATGTGCCATCGGTTTCAGACCGCGGTGAAGCTGAAGGCCAAGATACCAACGTGAGTTAACTATCATGTTCCTCAAACTAACGTAGCACGATTATGTACTTGTAGTATATATTCTTAGATTTTGTAGAGTACGCGCACGTTGTGCGCCAAAGATAATCCACGTCCGCTAACTGTGAGCATACAGTGCGTTGCAGTTCCGCGATATGCGCCCAGTCTTTTATGGCGTGACTTTTGGGATGAAAGAAAAGAAAGCTCCGTCGATTGTTGGCTGTTTTCCCTAACATTACTCGAAAGTAGTAATCATCTTAAGGTGTCAGGATCGTAGATGATAGTACTGATATTCACAATAGCGCTAGGTGAGGGAACAGCATTATTGTATTTTGTCAGAAATAAATTTTAGAGGTGAGATTGTTATCTCAGCGACTTCTGATTACGATTATCTCAAACTGTTCGTAAGCACTTACAGTTTGGGGGTCGGAGGGACCACTGGAAAGTCGATCAGCGGCCGGAACTTCAACTTCGGATCAAGCCCTGTTGTGGGAACTTTCATTTAACTTCTTGAAATACAATACGACAGCTGCCGGTTATTAACCAGTGATAATGCTTCGCCTTGCACTACATATAGCCCGCCCCGCTTCTCCCACCTGTAATCCTGCATTGCTCTAATTAATGGACGATAAAATTCTGACGTACTTTGCAGCTAGAGTGCAGGCAACATTTCACCCAGCGCATTACGTAAGCTCAACAGATTCCAAGACGAACTTCATAATCAAAAATTATCATAATTAACAATAATAATTAAACGTGATTCTTTTTAAACGAGTGAACTAAATTCTAATGGAGCGCTTCGAAATTTATTAAAGTCTTTTGCTGGGGACAGTTACTCTGATGAGAGGTGTCATCTCCGTCTGGCAAGACATCAAGCTGGTGTCTCACAATAACGTTCAGAAAGTCCACAGCTGTCAACGTGCCTTCGATTACTACCAATAGATCCCATGCAAGACCAGTTGGAAACCCACCTTAGGATAATGAGGTAGGGGGCCCACATTTGGTCATCTAAGTACGTTAGAATCTGTATAAGTCGTGAATGGTTCCGGAAAAGGCTACAATTTGTTATTTATGCTCCTTTTGAAGCGAAGTTGCGATTAAACTGTAACATACTTAATCCAGTGTTTGACACCAATGTTAGCAATTCAAAATGGTAGGTACAGAAAAATGTTCATAGTTTCGTCCCCAACAACAATTCTCTAAATTACAATTAATTTAAATGTACTTTTCCTTTCTAACATTGTCAGGCAGTTTCACTCCTATGAGTCGCCTGAATGTCGTGAATGAACAATCTTTTCAAGTTTCTTGAACCTTCCAAAGATGTGCATGAACTAATTGGTATACCTGCGCAGATAAGCAGCAAGTTTTCTAATAACAAACTAGGCATTTCGCGCAACGTATCCATTTCTGCCACCTTGCGTTTTCCCATATCAAAAAAAGTAATTTTTGTAAATAACAAATAAAATCAATGTTTAAAGCATTTCTAAATTTCGTCCATGGAACGAAAATAGGAATTGCACAAGGGACGCAATTACGAACGCTCTCAGATTTATTACATTCGCCGCTACAGTAACAGACTAAATCCTTGATTATAACGATTACACGCGAGAAACTACAATACACGACTGAAATACAGCCCAGTATTTGAACACAAACCAATGCTCACTCTAGGCATCGCAGGCTGTTATTTTACTGCTACACAACGTCCCCTCAGCATACAAAAATGAACTCCTTCATAAATGCCAGCTACCCGAGCTGCACACAACAAACTGTCCCAACAATACGATGGACAGAAGTCACGCATGTACGTGCAGCTGAACATTTGTTACTAACTGTGGAAACCGAAATGTCTAGGGGAACATAATCAGGATCGGGGACGATATCGGGGCTGCTTGCCTTAGTGACCTCACCTGCCTGAGTCCGTGGCGCTGTGCAGGTACTCTTTGATGAGGGCCTAGCTGAACACGACCATCGACCCGGTGTAATATAAATGTAATTCACCAGACGAGGTGATATGTTTACATTTATCCACTGCCCAGTCTCGAGAATCCTGTGTCGACTAAAATCGCAATTGGTGATGTCGTTAACATGGGAGCACGTATGCATCTTCTGTTTCAGAGCCTCATGTTCAACAATGTGCGCTAAACAGTGTTCTCCGAACCCCATTGTACCTAAGCACCATTGTACGCTGTTGCCAGATTTTCTCCCATTCCGATTCACAGAGCGGGGAACCATCCAACCCGAGGCATGGACATCTAACACCGTATGGCACACTCGTCATTTTACCATTCTTCAACCACATTCCATAGATGGACACGACAGTAACACGCAAACAGCCAACCGGCTTCGCCATTTCCGTGATGCTTCTTTCCAGGCGGCGAGCCACAGCAATCTGTCAGTTATCAAAGGGGATATCCCCATTTGTGGCCTGTCACCAGAATATTTCCCTATACGTCTCTTCTCCGCTTATCCACTTTCCTTTCCGCGTCTTGCGCCCACAATCCCGCCAGCTGTCCTACCGTTTTGAGGTGGGCAGTGGTTATAATATTTTGTCTCATAAATATATGTATATACGTATATAAACGGTGGGTAATCAGAGGAAACAAGGCGCAAAATACGTTAGTAAAAATACTGAAGCTAATTTATTGTATTATTTTACATTTCGTTAATGGAACGAGATTGCTAGATCAAGTAACTGACAAAGTACAGTACAGAGCTGTGTCACAATATAACTGAAAATATATCCAATTATTAACGTCGTCTGTACAGGCCTCGGAAGGCCCTACGATACTGACAGACCGCCGTGTCATCCTCAGCCGATAGGTGTCAAATGGCTCTGAGCACTATGGGACTTAAGGTCTGAGGTCATCCGTCCCCTACACTTAAAACTACTTAAACGTAACCGACCTAAGGACATAACACACATCTCGAGGCATGATTCGAACCTGCGACCGTAGCGGTCGCGCGGTTCCAGACTGAAGCGCCTAGAACCGCTTATCCACATCGGCCGGCCGATAGGTGTCATTGGATATGGATATGGAGAGGCAAGTGGTCTGCATACCGCTCTCCCGGCCGTTGTCAGGTATCGTGAGCAGAGATGCTAACTTCTCAATTATCTCCTCAATTGGCCTCACGAGGGCTGAGTACACTCCGATCGCCAAAAGTGTTCGGTAGATCCGGAAGATCACCCATTCAAGTGCTAGCCAAGCCATACAGCACTGCAGCAAGGCCGTTGTATCTGAAAATGTATCTACTATTGTTATTTTTGCATAACAATAACTGGTATACGTACAACTGGGAAACTAAATTCATGCTGTGTGCTGTACGCAACAAAAATGTATGATATGAAAGTGGCGTGAGGTGCATACAGTTGCTGAAAGGAAACTGGTCGTCCAAAACAGGACAGTTTTAAGCACAGTACAGTTCGATGTGCATGGATTTCTTTCTTCAGACTGCGTGGCCCTGATCATTCCACCGGTAGACCTCTCTTGTTCTTGGCGATTCCAAACTGCATCCACTTTTTTTTCTTTTTTATCATCAGACTTTCGACTGGTCTTGATGCTGCCGCCACGAATTCCTCTCCTGTGCCAATCTTTTCATCTCAGAATATCACTTTGAATCTATGTCTTCATTGATATGTTGGATGTATTCCATTCTGTCTTCCTCCACAGTATTTGGCCTCTACAGCTCCCTCTAATTCCCTAATGTCTCAGCAAATGCCCTTTCACCCTGTCCCTTCTCCTTGTCAGTGTTATCGATACATTCGTTTCCTCTCTGGTTCTCCGCAGAACCTCCTCATTCCTTACTTTATCAGTGAACCTAGTTTACAACATTTGTCTGTAGGACTACATTTCAAATGCTTCGACTCTCTTCTGTCCCGGTTTTCCATGTTTCACTACCAAACAATGCTGCATTCCAAACGTACATTCCCAGAAATTTCTTCCACAAGTTAAGGCCTATGTTCGATACTAGTAGACTTCTCTTGGCCAGGAATGCTCTTTTTGCCAGTGCTAGTCTGCTTTTGATGTGCTTGCTCCGTCCGTCGTTGGTTATTTTGCTGCCTAGGTAACTGAATTCCTTAACTTCATCTACAAACGTGCAAATCAATCCTGATGTTAAGTTCCTCGCTATTCTCATTCCTGCTACTTCTAATTACTTTCGTCTTTTTTCGTTTTACTCTCAATCCATATTTTGTACTCATTAGACTCTTCATTCCATTCTGCAGATCATGCAAGTCTTCTTTAACTCAAGTTAGCAATGTCATTAGGGAATCTTATCATTGATATCATTTCACCTTGAATTTTAATTTCACACCTGAATTTTCTTTTATTTTCTTCATTGCTTCTTCGATTTACAGATTGATCAGTAGCGGCGAAAGACTTCATTCCTGTCTTACACCCTTTCCAGTCATAGTACTTCGTTCTTGGTCGTCCGCTCTTATTATTCCCTCTTTGCTCTTGAACGTATTGTATATTACCCGTCTGTCCATATAGCTTATTTTTCTCAGAATTTCGAACAACTTGCACAATTTTACATAGTCGAGCGCTTTTTCCTGATTGACAAATCCTATGAACGTGTCTTGATTTTATCTTTAGTCTTGCTTCCTCTATCAACCGCAACATCAGAATTACCTTCAGATGCCTTTACCTTTCGTAAAGCTGAACTAATCGAGATTTAACACGTCCTCAATGTTCTTTTCCATTCTTCTGTATATTATTCTTGTCAGCAACTTGGATGCATGAGCTGTTAACCTGAATGCGCGATAATTCTCCCACTAGTTAGCTCTTGCAGTCTTCAAAATTGTGTGATTCTTGTTTTTCAGAATGTCATATGGTACTAACTGTGGAATTCCCGCAGCACTTTTAATGTCACCAACCTTGATTTTAATATCACGGAAGGTTATTTTTACTCTCCTATACTCTGAGTCAGTCTTTCCGTCAATCATTCCTTTATCGATTTCTTCGCATTTTTCATGCCCACTAAAACAGCTGCAAGTGATACAGGCTGAGCAAAGGCTTGGTTTAATGTCCCCATAAACGACCGATATGGATAGTGGCTCATAGGCCCTACAGGTTGCGGTAGACGATTAACATCAGAGGAATGTGCAGCTTCTTAAGTGGGCCAAGCTGCTCGAAGTAACAAGGCCTGGCAGAGAGCCGTGATTCAGTCAAGTGCTATGTGTACCATAAGCTGTTATCAGTTACGCCGGTCTGCTAATTAGATTTCGACACTGCATTCTGACTGGATTTTCTTGTTCCTCTATTTGGCTTTCATTCAGTGTTGTGCTCTCGAAAAATTTGATTTTGTTTAGAGATTACGTGTTCGCATCGGGACCGGACATAAAATGGAGCATTAGTGCAAATTACACATCAAAGAAAACAGAGCACCCGATTAATCAACAATATATTTGACACAAAGCTTACCGATGACAAGAACTATTGAGCCGCAATACATTCCTACATAAATATGTGCGAGATGTGAAGAAATGACGAAACTCCTTTCATATTTAGGAAAACTGTTCTCTTTCAACAAGCGGTATGCGCTGCCACATGTGATTTTCAACTTACTCGTAGCCTTTTATTGGTGTGTTGACAACATGTACCGTCATTCATCTGCCTGGACCAACTTTCTCCATCATTCGACTATCCAGCAGTTAATCTCTTTGTTACGTATGTAGGGTGAGCAGAGGTACAAGTGTCAGGCGATGACTGCTGTACCCATAGCATGGAAGGTGGCTGTGGAAGGTACAGATGCTGTTTTAGTATAGCAATGAACTGCAAAAGCTTCGTCATACTGTCGCTCATCTGATCACTGTTACAAAAAATGGTTCAAATGTCTCTGAGCTCTATGGGACTTAACTTCTGAGGCCATCAGTCCCCTAGAACTTAGAACTACTTAAACCTAACTAACCTAAGGACAGCACACACATCCATGCCGGAGGCAGGATTCAAACCTGTAACCGTAACGGTCGCGCGGTTCCAGACTAAAGCGCCTAGAACCGCTCGGCCACACCGGCCGGCCAACTTGCGCCAGCTGGCATCTTATATCCCCCCCCCTCCCAGCAACTCGCCCCCCCCCCCCCCGCTCCACGTTTCCCCACTCCCCCGGCAAGTGAGTATGGCGGCACTGACATTCCATGAGTGGAAGTATTTGCCTTTCATATGGCAGTACGTGAATAGCCCAGTACTTGCATTACATCAGAGATGGAGTCTCCCAGGCATACATTATCAAGCCACAATGAAAAGTTGTCGTGTCGTGTGTACTAAGAATCCATTTTTGACGCACTAGGCAAGGCACATTGCAAGTGAAATGCTCCTTCTACACTCCTCTGGCTAACAAAAGGAACAATATCTGGCTTCCAGTTTAGCGTAGCATCCGGACTAGGATACAGTTTTTCACCTTATACACAAACAAATCAAAATGGTTCAAATGGCTCTGAGCACTATGGGACTTAACATCTATGGTCATCAGTCTCCTAGAACTTAGAACTAACCTAAGGACATCACACAACACCCAGCCATCACGAGGCAGAGAAAATCCCTGACCCCGCCGGAAATCGAACCCGGGAACCCGGCCGTGGGAAGCGAGAACGCTACCGCACGACCACAAACAAATCAATTTCAGAAGGTTTTTACATGTGTAGCTCCATTGTTGTTGTTGTAGTCTTCAGTCCTGAGACTGGTTTGATGCAGCTCTCCATGCTACTCTAACCTGTGCAAGCTTCTTCATCTCCCAGTACCTACTGCAGCCTACATCCTTCTGAATCTGCTTAGTGTATTCAGCTCCATAGCTGCTGTAAATTTCTTATAGGGGTTCGTTTTCCTGTGTAGGTTGTTTACTGCATTTCAGAATAAAGTGTTTATTGTAAAATAAAAAAAGTTATTTAATTGCTAAGGAAAGAAATGGAGTGGGTAATTGAAAATAAAAGAACAGCCTACGCAGGAAAATGTTTTTGGAATTACGGATGTGTGTACTACTTCAAATGCCAGAAGGAAGAGTGTTCATTCATATATGCTCCCAAAACTAAAAACGTACACCACACGAAATCTTATTCTCGGTAATTATATTTTTTTCAATAAAAACGACGCTGTGTGTTACTCGTGACCTCACTTGTTGTAAAGTTTCCCCTGACGTATAACCCGGAGATCAAGAGAATCAATTGTAACACGCCAGACCAAGTCCCATGTCACTTCGCCCACGTTGCATCAAGTGAAACGTTTAGCCATAGCTTGGACGGCATTTAATGCAATGATAACTCACGGGATTTCCCTTTTCCTTCAGTGACAGCCAATCTGTGTTTAAAGTCGTCGTTGACCATTCGCTCGTGGCCCCTGGCGTAACTGCTTCTTCCTTGTTGGAGCAGCTGCTGCTACTGCAGTTTTCCTCATATATCTTCCATCTTTCTTTGCAGCTGACCTCATGTGTGTGTCATCGTCATCTATTTTTTCTGCCACCATTGGCGCTGAGAACATCTGAGTGGTATAAATTCGTCTGCAGAGTGAATTTCTTCCTTGTTTTGCAGAAATGATAACAGAGGCATTTAGAAAAGTGTTTTTGGCAATTACAACTTTTCTTTGGGTCATCAGTCTTCTGACTGGTTTGATGCGGCCCACCAAGAATTTCTTTCCTGTGCCAACCTCTTTATCTCAGACTATCACTTGCAACCTACGTCATCAATTATTTGCTGGATGTATTCCAATGTCTCTCTTCCTCTACAGTTTTTGGCCTCTACAATTCCCTCTAGTACCATAGAAGTCATTCCCTCTTGTCCTCACAGATGTCCTATCATCCTGCCCCTTCTCCTTGACGGTGTTTTCCACATATTCCTTTCTTATTTTTGCTCTTCAAATTGTGCTTTTTTGTTGTCGTGTGAAATACGTGACAATTATGGCGTGTGAAAAACGTAACACTAGGCTCCAAAGTAAACTGAGAAATGATAGTGACGACTAGCGTAGCTTATCAGCGCCAGCGTGTATTGAATTAACAGGCATTCAAAGTAGTAATTTGGTAATAGTGCATAGGGAAATGGAGCGGGCGGCAAATAATGGTGTAGACAGTGAAACAATTAGTTAGCAGGGAAGCATTATCGATCGATCGGTCGGCAACAGCTCGTCTCAGGATTCCGAAATGACAGGACACAATCTTGCAAATACTGTAGATTCAGGTTTTGCGTCCTCACCGTTTTCTCAAATAAGTCAAGACACATTTTCTGCTTTTCAAAATGCGAATATTGCCAGTTCAAATGATGCACAGCCGAAGAGCACTGAGGAACATGTTTCAGACATCAGTGGATTGTTATTACAATTAATGCAACAAGTGGGACAAAAGCTTCAAAAGATTGACACAATGGAACAACACCAGAGACAAACACAGCAAGGCTGAACAAAAACGTGAAAGTTTAACTGCGTAATTTCATTAAAATCGAATCGAAATGTCAAAAAATCTGTAATGACGTAAAACACAAATTTGGGAGCATTTCCAACCTATTTTTTCGCGTCATTAAAATGCATTACAGAATCATGAAGCAACCATAAAGGAACTGCAAACTATTGTTCATGAAAATCACGACACCCTGCAAGGTAAAATTGACTCAGTTGCATCTACCGATTCGGTTACGCAACTTGCAAAAACTCAGTAAAACTTAAAGGACACAGTAGATACGTTTTCAACACAAATGGACACTCTGAAACTTGGTTCAGAAAAACACAGCCGAACTTTCGGATCAGTTTACTAACTTATCTACAAAGGTAGATGATGATCTGAATGATACAAGACCCGTAGCCTTTAGTGACACAGAAGAGCATGAACAAATTAAGAAATTTAAACAAAATCAAAATCAAATTGATACGCAACACAAAAGAGAAATCCGGGAAGTATAAGATCAGTTAGCACAAGTAATACAAGAAATACATATTTCAGCGGACACTCGCGCTGCAACACGGGAAGAGGGACTTAGAAATATGGAAAAGCCACAAAATAATAACACAGGGCATTTCGGAAATTATGAAAGAAATTGGCAAGGTGCACCGAATTCTGAGATGGAACCGCCGATACGACGTAACAATGACCGAGATGCGACTCGCCGACACGATGATTTTGACTATAAGCTGTTAATTACTACACGTAAAATCGAAACATATAAGAATTCTGGCCACGAAATTCATCCACAAGCGTGGCTTCATCAATTCTCTCATTGTTTTCCTCCCAACTGGTCATTAGAGCACAGATTAGAATTTATGTGTGGCTATTTAGAGAATGAACCAGCTGTAAGAATGCGATTGGTCATTCATGATTGTCACAGTGAAGGAGAATTTTATCACGCCTTCCTCTCAGCATACTGGTCTCAAGCTACACAAGACCGAGTAAAACACAGCATCATAATAATGAAACATTTCGAACAATCTGAATTTTCCAGTCTTGTGAAATACACTCCTGGAAATGGAAAAAAGAACACATTGACACCGGTGTGTCAGACCCACCATACTTGCTCCGGACACTGCCAGAGGGCTGTACAAGCAATGATCACACGCACGGCACAGCGGACACACCAGGAAACGCGGTGTTGGCCGTCGAATGGCGCTAGCCGCGCAGCATTTGTGCACCGCCGCCGTCAGTGTCAGCTAGTTTGCCGTGGCATACGGAGCTCCATCGCAGTCTTTAACACTGGTAGCATGCCGCGACAGCGTGGACGTGAACAGTATGTGCAGTTGACGGACTTTGAGCAAGGGCGTATAGTGGGCATACGGGAGGCCGGGTGGACGTATCGCCGAATTGCTCAACACGTGGGGCGTGAGGTCCCCACAGTACATCGATGTTGTCGCCAGTGGTCGGCGGAAGGTGCACCTGGGACCGGACCGCAGCGACGCACGGATGCACGCCAAGACCGTAGGATCCTACGCAGTGCCGTAGGGGACCGCACCGCCACTTCCCAGCAAATTAGGGACACTGTTGCTCCTGGGGTATCGGCGAGGACCATTCGCAACCGTCTCCATGAAGCTGGGCTACGGTCCCGCACACCGTTAGGCCGTCTTCCTCTCACGCCCCAACATCGTGCAGCCCGCCTCCAGTGGTGTCGCGACAGGCGTGAATGGAGGGACGAATGGAGACGTGTCGTCTTCAGCGATGAGAGTCGCTTCTGCCTTGGTGCCAATGATGGTCGTATGCGTGTTTGGCGCCGTGCAGGTGAGCGCCACAATCAGGACTGCATACGACCGAGGCACACAGTGCCAACACCCGGCATCATGGTGTGGGGAGCGATCTCCTACACTGGCCGTACACCTCTGGTGATCGTCGAGGGGACACTGAATAGTGCACGGTACATCCAAACCGTCATCGAACCCATCGTTCTACCATTCCTAGACCGGCAAGGGAATTTGCTGTTCCAACAGGACAATGCACGTCCGCATGTATCCCGTGCCAATCAACGTGCTCTAGAAGGTAGGTGTAAGTCAACTACCCTGGCCAGCAAGATCTCCGGATCTGTCCCCCATTGAGCATGTTTGGGACTGGATGAAGCGTCGTCTCACGCGGTCTGCACGTCCAGCACGAACGCTGGTCCAACTGAGGCGCCAGGTGGAAATGGCATGGCAAGCCGTTCCACAGGACTACATCCAGCATCTCTACGATCGTCTCCATGGGAGAATAGCAGCCTGCATTGCTGCGAAAGGTGGATATACACTGTACTAGTGGCGACATTGTGCATGCTCTGTTGCCTGTGTCTATGTGCCTGTGGTTTTGTCAGTGTGATCATGTGATGTATCTGACTCCAGGAATGTGTCAATAAAGTTTCCCCTTGCTGGGACAATGAATTCACGGTGTTCTTATTTCAATTTCCAGGAGTGTATTTAGAAGACATGTTGCATAAGAATCAGTACCTGTCAAACCCATACAGGCCCTCAGAACTCATCCGCATTTACAACATACTATTTTGACAGGACGTTGCAAAGACGACATTGAAGCTTTTCATGGATTGTTACAAGAACTGGATACTGACACTGACAATCGCGGGACGCGAAAATAGGAACACAAGAATTACAGGTCACATCCGTCACAATTCCGCGATGACAGAAATAATAGCTGCACACGACAAGGCTATTCTCACAACACAAATCGTGACCAAAACAGACACCACCCATATGACAACCAGTGGCAGGGTAATAGTTACAGAGAAATATCGCATTCCAGTAGTAATGAATATGACAGAGATAACCATAGAAACAGACAATATGGGAACCAAAATAATTTTTATCAAGGGAGACAGAATAACTTCAGACGCAACAGTTTAGCGCGCAGTTACGATTCAGCTGCACACGACAAGGCTATTCTCACAACACAAATCGTGAGCAAAACAGACACCACCCATATGACAACCAGTGGCAGGGTAATAGTTACAGAGAAAGATCGCATTCCAGTAGTAATGAATATGACAGAGATAACCATAGAAACAGACAATATGGGAACCAAAATAATTATTATCAAGGGAGACAGAATAACTTCAGACGCAACAGTTTAGCGCGCAGTTACGATTCAGGGAGAAATTCTCCACCACGTGACCGACAAGAAAGAAATTACAGAAACCACCGGCCTGCCGCGGTGGTCTCGCGGTTAAGGCGCTCAGTCCGGAACCGCGTGACTGCTACGGTCGCAGGTTCGAATCCTGCCTCGTGCATGGATGTGTGTGATGTCCTTAGGTTAGTTCGGTTTAAGTAGTTCTAAGTTCTAGGGGACTGATGACCATAGATGTTAAGTCCCATAGTGCTCAGAGCCATTTGAACCATTTTTACAGAAACCACCGACATGACGACAGACGATATAATTTTAACGACAGACCTGAATTTCATCATAACTGGCGGGATTCAAACAGGACAGTGCCCCCTCGACAAGGTGAATTTGTAGAAGTTAGATCTCCAAATCCCAATAACGACGCGCGCCAGCAAAGAGACAGTAGGCGATGACTCACACCGCTGACAGCCACAAAACGTACTTATGAAGCTGACAACGTAGCTGCCGTAGCTAGTAATTACGTAAAAATGAAAGACATTAGGGACATCTTACTCCAGGAACACGACGTAAAACATAACAACATTGCATATCTTGTAATTCACATTACAGTAAACGACGTAAAATTTACGGCAGTACTTGACTCTGGCAGTCCCATTTCTGTAATTAGTGAAACAGCCTTTAGCAAATGCAACAAATCGAACGATTGCCCCACACTTCCATTACTTAAGATTAAATTACAAGGTGCAATCGTTGGAAAAAGTGTAGATGTACGCCACCAAACCAACTTAGAATTCTTTTGTCAAAGCCACAGTTTCTCTATGAACTTTCTTGTTTTTCCATTACTGTCGACGAAAATTAGATTGGGAGTAGACTTTTTGAATGGATACAAAGCAATCTTAAACTTTCACGATGCTGAAATAAGTTTAGAGGAAGAAGGTAAGTCAATAGCTTTGAAATTTGGAGATTGGCTCTCAAACCATGACGAGGAAATTAATCGGCTTTACTTTCTGCTAGACAACAGTTCGGAATTTTCGACGGAACTTGACACTAACAATCACTCTGAAAGTACTGACAGGGACGATATCGACGGCGTATTTGATACTAATAAGTTAATTCAGAATAAAATTCAAACAATTGAGAATTGTGATGACACTGATAGGCAGAGTTCTTGCTGACAAAACAGGAACGATCAAGGGATTTCAATACCAATTTCATGTTCGTGAGCATACTGAATTTTGTGTTAGACCATACCTAATACCGACATTATAGGGACCGTGTTAGAACAGAAATACAGTCTATGCTTGACGAGGACATTATTGGGCCTGTAGTAAGCACATACAACAATCTATTACATGTTGTTGAGAAGAAAAATGGATCGATCAGGCTTGTCTTAGATTCGAGAAAAATCAATACTATCATCATTCCTGAAACAGAGAGGCCACAAACATTGTAAGAACTTCTTCAAAATTTTAATAGTGTAAAAGTGTTGTCTTCCATTAATCTCAGATCCAGCTTTTATCAAATCGAACTTCATCCAGAATGTAGAAAATAGACAGCTTTTATTTGTTTCGGCGTTTGTTATCAATTTCGAAAACTTCCTTTTGGTTTGAACATTTCTTCGGCAGCATTCATTCGTGGGCTAAATTCCATATTACCTGAGTTCTTAAAACGTCACATCACCTTATATGTGGACGATATTCTAATAGCAGAAGCCTCATGGGAACAACATAATCGCATCCTCAAAAGTGTGTTACGTATTTTTGCAGAATCTGGAATTATATTTAACTTGGCAAAGTCTGAATTTGGCAGGACAAAGGTGAAGTTTTTGGGACACATTATTTCTTCAGAAGGCATTCAGCCGGATCCTGAAAAATTAAAAGCAATCAGAGCCATTCCAGTTCCATCCACAAAAAAAACAAATCTGCAGTTTTCTAGGTCTCGTAAATGTTTACCGTCGTTTTCTGAATATGCAAATTCTAGTTACACCAAAGCTTTGTTCTCTCACTGGAAAAAATGCTATTTGGTACTGGGACGAACAGGCACAGTTGGAATTCAATTCTTTGAAAGAAGCGCTACTTAACGCGCCAATACCAGCTTATCCAGATCTGTCTCAAGATTTCTGCCTTAGCACGGATTCTTCTAAATTCAATCTTGGTGCCTATTTATTTCAAGAACCCATAAAAAATGACACTACTGTTCAGAAAATCATTGCTTTTACTAGCCGAGTGCCAACAAAATCTGAAAAAAATTATTCCGTTGCTGAATTAGAAGCTTTAGCTATCGTTTGGGCATTTAACAAATTCCGTTTCTTTCTCTCAGGTAATCACGTAAAAGTATAGAGTGATCATCGTGCATTACAATTTATTATGTCTTCAAAATTAAATAATGACAGGTTAAAACGTTGGGCATTGTTTCTGCAGGAATTCCACTTCACTATAGTCTACATTCCAGACAAGGAGAATATTGTTACAGACGCACTGTCACGCGCACCGGCTAGCTTGAGAAAAGTAAGACAGAAAGCAACCTCGAGAAAAATTTCAGTATTCTTTACATTAAGAAAGTCGCCTTTGAAAACTTCATCACCACATCTGTAAAGGACATTGCTCATGAACAAGATAAAGATCCGATTTGGAAAGACATAAAAAGTAAATGGCATGAAAAGACACACACACACACACCACACACACACACACACACAGATTCGGCATTATTATCTGACTAGAAACAACATACTCTTCAAACGCTGCACTGTTGATGACAAGCTACGGGTACTTTGCATTCCTGACGATTTTGTTAATAAGCTCATTAGGTACATTCATTTCAGCTACGCACATTTTGGTCCACGAAAATATTATCATATTCTTCGGGTGACTTGTTATTCTAACACTATGGAAAAGAGAATTCGAAAAGTCTTGTCTATTTGTAAAATTTGTCAAAAGGATAAACTATCTGCTGTCTCACATCGTGCTCCGTTGTTTCCTATCATTCCTTCTAAATTAAAAGAATTTGCTGCTGTTGATCTCTTGGGAACCCTTGTCAGAACATCGAATGGATTTTCGTACATCCTAGTCGCTGTTGAACTTACTTCATAATTTGTTTCTTTCACACCGTTATGTAAAGCCACTGGACGGTCTGTATCCAACATCTTTGTTAAAAATTTCTTTCGTGATGTTGGACACGTTGGTAAAGTCATTTCAGATAACGGACAGCAATTCAGATCTGCTGTTTGGTCACACATGCTTTGGAATCATAAAATCAAACCTGCTTTTATTTCATTGTACTCACCACATTGTAACCCGTCTGAACGGATTATGAAAGAAATCAATAAGCCTTGCAGACTTTATTGTCACAGAAAGCATCAATATTGGGACAGATATTACACTTATTTCAAAACGTGCTGAATGAAATGCCTCAGGACTCCACTGCTTTACCACATATTCTTGTACTGAAGAATGAAGAACCACTGAACAGAATCAGAGAGCTTGTACCTTTTCCATATACATGTAAACTTCGACACAAAGACATAATTGATTTGGCTATTAAAAATATAAATTCTACAGCAAACAAAAGGAGAAAACTACACGGTAAAGCAAATGAAAAGAAATTATGTATTGGGCAGAAAGTTCTCATTAAAGCTCATTCATTGTCACATAAGAAGAAACACTTGAGTCACAAATTCCTTCCGATTTACAATGGGCCTTACAGAGTTCGACGTATACCACATGACAATCGCGTTGAAGTGGAAAATCTGCGTACTAGGAAGAGTAAATAATTGCACGACATTTCACTTGTAAAACCGTTTATTAAGAGATAATCTGCTTTTAACTTAGTCTTCGCTATAAAATTTTTCACTTTACGTTACTAGTACGCTTTGTCACACGTAGGAACTGTTAACATGCAACAATGTTTTGAAGTAATCTATTCAGTCTAGAACCTAGGGAACATATTTAGACAGTAATTACGAATGCATTGTTATAGTGAGCAGACGACACAGTGTTATTGTGTGTATACATTCTTGCTTGTTAGTTGCACTATTACGTAACGACTATAAGGCTCACATACTTAGAAGATATACTGGTACTGCTAATGAGATTTTAAGGCAACATTTTGGTTTACTTGAAAATACATTCTAGATTTAAAGTACTTTATGAGAGATACCAGACGACACAGTGGTTAGTTTATTTCACAGCTACACGATTATATCACGACACTACTAATGAGTGACACAATTTATATTATTACTTTTGCGCTGTATCTGTTTTATATCTGCACAGTTTTTCTGAATTCTTCTGGAAAGTAAAACGTGTTTTAGTAGTAACTTTTGTGGTATAGCTACAATGAGATAGCCTTTTTCGTAGCCCAACAATACGTTACAGTATAGTAATTTCTTGATCAAGGTACTGTACGCAATAACTACGATATCTATACGCATAGCATTTCACTTTTGTTTATTTCGAGGTAAGTGCATTGACTTCTACAGAATTTTACTTATGGACGAAGATAATTACGACACTTGGCACATCATTGCCCTTAAGTAATTACACAGATTTTCTTACAACAAGACGCACTGTTTAGCGCTACAGTACACGTATTTGAGTGATTAATTTTGTACTTAAAACATTTATGTTTAAAGATTTTTGAATTACAAAGATACAAAGAAGGTTTTCGGTTCAATGGTTCAATTGGCTCGGAGCACTATGGGACTTAACATCTATGGTCATCAGTCCCTTAGAACTTAGAACTATTTAAACATAACTAACCTAAGGAAATCACACAACACCCAGTCATCACGAGGTAGAGAAAATCCCTAACACCCGGGAATCGAACCCGGGAACCCGGGCGCGGGAAGCGGGAACGCTACCGCACGACCACGAGCTGCGGACAAGGTTTTCGGTGATACATTTCATTCCATTGCTGTAATCTCTAACACCTGAGGGTATAACTACATTTATCCTCAGGGGGTACACGCCTACTTTGTGGCAAGCGCTAGGAGACCTAACTAAAATGGTATTTGCTTATACAAATTTACTAATCGGTACCATATTTCTGTAACACAGAATTACACAGCTATCTGATCATTTAACTGAGAGAGATAAACATTTTTTTACTACGTCAGTGACACATGTTTACGTAATTACACAGCTGGATAACTTCACACTTATGAAATTGTATTTTGTCTGTACTTTGTGAACTCTTCATATTTTTTCGGAACCATTTGTTACTATCAGAGCTTTGAATGATGTATTTGGTGTGGGATCATGAGTTTTAAAGTACGTTTGAGGTAGATGACACTATTGAAACGAGCAGAGAATTTCTTTTAGGTTTTGAAGTTATTGCAGAAAGCTACGACATTTTTGAGATTTGACTGAGGTGTTATGATATTATTATGACGATGATGTGTATTATGCTGTTGAGGTATGTTTTTAATCAATAAGCTGATGCTATATGAGGAATCTGTTTATTCAACATATTTATTATGATGAAATATTGAACAAGTGTCAACGAATATGTATATGTGTAATAAGGCAAGGAATAATGAGTTGTGGTTAGGGACTCTCATTTGTGAAATAGGATGTTGGAAACCAAGAACCATACTTTAAGAGTTATGAAATGTGTGTACATGCGTGAATGTATCACAACACTGCTATTCATTTCTACAAATTTCTACTGTAATTTTTCGACCTGTGAAATTTTATTGGTATCAAACTGTCACTGTAGCGGAGACCGCTGTCGTTAATGTTTCAGTAAGGAAGTTAAGTGACCTTGATGTAATGCGTTGTGGGCGCCCAGCTGCGCCAGTCGCCTGTTTTGTTTAATTTCTAGTTTTTAGTTGCACTGAAGCATTGGTTAAAATAAAATGTAATAAATGTAGTAATATCACTATTTTATGCCTACAGATCCATTAAATAATAATTATATTATCCACTTAATTAAAAAAATTGGGAGGAGCACAAACAGACTTTTCCCTTCACAGGAACTGCATACATAATTTTTCAACTTTTTTTGAGAGAGTAGGTTTTTGTGATGCATCACTGCAGTATTAAGATCTGACGTAGGTGTCAGACATTTTCTATCTTTACAGTAATATTTTTTCTGCTTGACCTTTATGATTTTTAGATATAAGTAATTGCATTTGCTGCTGCCATTTTCCAGGCATAGGTCAACTGAATTTTATATTGTATTAACCCAGTTTTATTGTTGATTTATTTTTCTTGTTGCTCCACATTGGCTCATATTAGTTGTAATGTTGCATTTCCTTTGGTAATTTAGATATACTGCTACTTGCTTCACCAATTTGCATTTTTTTGTCATTGCTGTTTGTGTTAATGTTGGTGCTGCTGCATTGCCCCATCCCTTAGTTTATGCATCTGGGCTCAGTAGATTTAAGTTAGCTTAAGAGGGGGTAGGCTATATAAGAGAATGAGTTGCGATGAATTGGAAGAAATGCATTGAGAAGTTATATGAAAAAGTTTGTAAAAAGAAAAAGGTACTGTACAATGAAGAATAATTATTTTGAAAGAGGATATGAATAGAGAAAGCAGGTATAGACAGGACTTTTTGGAAATAATGGTGAGTGAAGAGAGATCTCCGAGAAGTAAAGAAAATTTTGTTTGCAAAAAAACTGTAGTAAAACAAACCCTGTCCTTTCCTTTTGTGGTATTCTGCTATGTGTTTGTGTACCCTTGTGTATTTGTGTTCTTCCTGTCTTTATGTGTTTATCTGATAGGAGTTATGTTGTAGAATTTTTCTAATACTGTGTTATTTACTTTGTAAAGATGTTTAGACATTATTTATTCTGTTCTGTTTTAATGCTCATGTGTGAAATTAATGTTTCGAAAACTATTCTCAGTATTTTATTTATTTACTTATGTCATAATTCCTGTAACACTGATGTATATGTTTATTTCTATTCTTTTGTAAAGCCTGTATCACTACAAATGTTATCTGCATTATTATGTTCTTTAATGATGTATTTTGTACCTTTGTAATTGTATTCTTATGTTGTAAATTTATAATTGTATAGACACCAGTTCTTCAAATTAAGTTTCATTTCACTGCACACATTTCTGTTGGACATAGTATATGCACAATATGTGAGAAGTTGAGACTGTTAGTATTTGCACATGTGTTAATAATTCAGCAAGGGACTGGTTAACAGCATTACTGGTTCTAAGGAGAATTCCAAAAACTTTGTGCGTGCACAAGTGGTGGTTTATGGACTTGCTACATTGTCCACAAGAATCTTCAATGGTGTCTGTGCACCTGCACAGTCGCAACAGATGGCAGCTGGCCATTCCTCCAAGGACTACAGTGGGTTTGCACCTTTGATGGTCCATCAATACCATTATCTCTACAAGGTTTGCAGTGGGTATGCACCTTTGATGGCCCACCAATATCATATTCTCTACCAGGACTACAGTGGGTCTGCTCTGTGATGACCTACCTGCCAATATTCTTCAAAACTTCGACTGACTCTGCTGTGGGTTTGCCCTGCTGTAACCCATTACCTGTCTGCAAGTCAAGAGTCAGCATTGTCTTTCTGTTGGAAGGACAGCACTACTTCTTCAAGGCTGCATGGAAATCCGCTACTTCTGTGTGCACTTTCTTTTACTGCTCAGATTCTGAGAAACAAACTGCAATTACTACTGTGATGAATGATCAAGACTGTCTTTATGGACTGTGAGAAAATCTTTGCTTTTGACCAACAGTGTACCAATAAGTGTTTGCATGTGATATCTTTGTTATTGCAATTATGAAAATTTTTTTTAAATCTGTATTGGCCACTACCCAAAATAATTTGTAAAATTTTTGTGGGGAGCATGGGGGCTATGTAAGTAGGCTGTTTAGGTTTTTATGTTGGTAATGCCACATAGTGCTCTGTATGACAATCACTGGCTGTGCTTAGTGCAGTTGGCATTGTTGGAATATTCGCTATTGTAGTGTTGGGCAGTTGGGTGTGAACAGCTTGTAGCGTTGCGCAGTTGGAGGTGAGCTGCCAGCAGTGGTGGATGTGGGGAGAGAGATGGCGGAGTTTTGAGAGCGGATGATCTGGACGTGTGTCCATCAGAAAGAGTCAATTTGTAAAACTGGATGTCATGAAAGTGTTTGTGTGTGTGTATATTTGTATATATATGTATATAGTTAGTGCCTTCAGTAGTTAGAATCTTTTATTTAGCTGGCAGTATTGGCGCTCGCTGTATTACAATAGAGTAACGAAGATTTTTGTGAGGTAAGTGATTCATGAAAGTTATAGGTTGTTGTTAGTCAGGGCCATTCTTTTTTAGTGATTATTGAAATTCAGATTGCGTTGCACTAAAAATATTGTGTGTCAGTTTAGTGTTGATCAGAATAAGTAAAGAGAGAAATGTCAGAGTACGTTCAGTTCTGCTCAAATGACGTAAGAGGTTTATCAGCACAGTAATTCATTAATTTTTCTAAGGGGATGTTTCAGAATCAATACGCAAAGAAGTGGATTAGAAAGTACTAAGGAATGACGAGATAAGGTTGAAGTTCTCTAAGGCTATAGGTACACCAATAAGGAATAGCTCAGTAGGCAGTACAGTTGAAGAGGAATGGACATCTCTAAAAAAGGCCATCACAGAAAGAGGGAAGGAATACGTGGAAAACACTGATAAGGAGAAGAGACAGGATGATAGGACGTGTGTTAGACGTGAGGGAATGGCTTCAATGGTACTAGAGGCACCTGTAGAACGCAAAACTGCAGAGGAAGACAGAGATTGGAATATATCCAGCAAATAATTGAGGATGCAGGTTGCAAGTGCTACTCTGATATGAAGAGGTTGTAACACCATAGCTTAGACTCTACATACCTTTTGTTGATTCATTTAGCTTTCTATTTTGTTCAACATCCCATCGTTGAACTTCTGTAATTAGTGTATGATTAATTCGATACTGTAATGAAGTGTAATCTCTGTAATATGCACAATATGAGCAAATGATGTTTTGTCTTTCTCATATAATCTCTTTGGTTATCTTTGAGGCTGAATAATTTTGTTTAAATAATTTTTTATAGAAATGTCAATACGTGCAAAGGTTCTGTTTCATTTAACATGTAAACTGCTGACCTTCACTTGGGGTTCTTAGTTATTTTGTATGTAAAAGGTGTTGTGGTTCCCTTCGGGAACAGAACTGTGTTGAGCGCGTAAATTGTGGTTGGCCTAGATAGAAAAGGTGGAACCAAGATTCAGTCGGGGATGAGCTAGCAAACTAACAACTGATCATATAAAAGTTGTGTATTGTGCCTATTCCAAGAGAGGCTTTTCCGTGCCGAATTCCAATGCCTCAGATGGATGAATAAAGAGCTGGAACTGTTCTGGAATGGATATCTATCATCGCCATAAAGATATGACAGAGTCCAGCAATTCTACCTGCAAATCCACCTACCAACATGCACGCGCCACCACATTGCGCAATCCCTGTAATAGAACTGAAGAACTATTGTAATGTACAGTGAGGGATCAGCTCATTGGATGTGTTAGTGTGCTCAAATATAAGGTAATTTATAACTCAATTTATGTACCTACCTTGATTTTTTTCTTATCGTAACACCTCTCAGGTTTCTCTCCGTTTGAACTGAAGTGATTACCGAGTGTCCCTTATTGGAAACATATTAAAATTAATATGGCAATAGAGTGTGCTAAATTTAATATTGTTTGTTGAAAGGATCTTACAAATATCTCTGTTTGTGTTTAAATGAAGTAAAAGTTGAGAGGTAATATTATCGAAAGTTACATGCTCATGCTTGTTAAGGGCTTGTTTCTTTAGTGTATTAAAAGTATGTTTAGTTTGCCCTGCCACAGTGGTCAAGATTAAGGGCCCCTCTCCATTGAAAGTAAGTTAAAATGCACAAAGTTACTTAATTATAGAAAGTTTCATTTACTCTTGCTATTCAAGTGAAATTCTGTACAATATTTGGTTCCTCTTATGTACTAAAAGTGAATATTAATGGTGTAACAGGGTCAAAATTGTGCTCATGCTAGATAACGTTTAATACAAAGGCAACTATCTATGAAAATGGTAACTTCTTTATTTAAAAGACAGTGAGGATAATTTTTTAGTGAACTCCATTTAATTTTCATTCTGAGTAGAAAGGTGTTTAGTAGTGAGAGGCTTAATCTATGCACAGTAACTCAATTTGCTGTGAACCATATCCATATTTCCTGTCAGATAGGAAAATGTTTGAAAGGTAATACTGAGCCTATGTCCACTACAGTGAATATTAATAGTAATGTTATAAAGACCATTCAGTTTGAATAAGCCCTGAAAGTGATAGTGTGTATGGTTATCTGTTATATTTATCCATTAGCTTGTTCTGCTCTATCAGATCCAACCTTACCGTGAAGATATGCAGGTGTCAGAGTTCATTGCACTCGCGTGTGGCAAAGTATAGGTTGTTTTTGTCCATTAAAGTTACTCATAGTTATTTTCAATTCTTGAATAAGAATGTCAATCATTCTCTTGCCTAATTAGGCTGGCGACCGTTTTCTTTTTTCTTTGAACAGTGTAGATAGGTAAAATATTGTTTGTTACTGTTTAAATATTTATGTAATTCTGACTTTCACTCCCGATGAGCCACCTCCGTTAGGTACATCACGGTCAACATAACAAAATTCCTCTCAGAGGGCAACACTGCTCCGTTGCTTTACACCATAAATGCTTGAATAAAAATAATTCCACTATATGAACTGCCTCCAACTTTAAGGTTATGGTATAGCAGACGGTAGTGTTATACGTGGCTTTTCCGTGACAGGACTACACTCCTGGAAATTGAAATAAGAACATCGTGAATTCATTGTCCCAGGAAGAGGAAACTTTATTGACACATTCCTGGGGTCAGATACATCACATTATCACATTGACAGAACCACAGGCACATAGACACAGGCAACAGAGCATGCACAATGTCGGCACTAGTACAGTGTATATCCACCTTGCGCAGCAATGCAGGCTGCTATTCTCCCATGGAGACGATCGTAGAGATGCTGGATGTAGTCCTGTGGAACGGCTTCCCATGCCATTTCCACCTGGCGCCTCAGTTGGACCAGCGTTCGTGCTGGACGTGCACACCGCGTGAGACGACGCTTCATCCAGTCCCAAACATGCTCAATGAGGGACAGATCCGGAGATCTTGCTGGCCAGGGTAGTTGACTTACACCTTCTAGAGCACGTTGGGTGACACGGGATACATGCGGACGTGCATTGTCCTGTCGGAACAGCAACTTCCCTTGCCGGTCTAGGAATGGTAGAACGATGGGTTCGATGACGGTTTGGATGTACCGTGCACTATTCAGTGTCCCCTCGACGATCACCAGAGATGTACGGCCAGTGTAGGAGATCGCTCCCCACACCATGATGCCGGGTGTTGGCCCTGTGTGCCTCGGTCGTATGCGGTCCTGATTGTGGCGCTCACCTGCACGGCGCCAAACACGCATACGACCATCATTGGCACCAAGGCAGAAGCGACTCTCATCGCTGAAGACGACACGTCTCCATTCGTCCCTCCATTCACGCCTGTCGCGACACCACTGGAGGCGGGCTGCACGATGTTGGGGCGTAAACGGAAGACGGTCTAACGGTGTGCGGGACCTTAGCCCAGCTTCATGGAGACGGTTGCGAATGGTCCTCGCCGATACCCCAGGAGCAACAAGGTCCCTAATTTGCTGGGAAGTGGCGGCGCGGTCCCCTACGGCACTGCGTAGGATCCTACGGTCTTGGCGTGCATCCGTGCGTCGCTACGGTCCGGTCCCAGGTCGACGGGCACATGCACCTTCCGCCGACCACTGGCGACAGCATCGATGTACTGTGGAGACCTCACGCCCCACGTGTTGAGCAATTCGGCGGTACGTCCACCCGGCCACCGGCATGCCCACTATACGCCCTCGCTCAAAGTCCGTCAACTGTACATACGGTTCACGTCCGCACCGCACGTTCCGCTGCAGCTGATTTTTCGGGATAGCGTAGACAGAATCACTTATTATGTTCTGTGCAGCGCTTTACAATAGCGCGGCCAGTCTGATCGACAGTAAACTGTTCACACCCACACGGTATTTTGAACACTGCAGATGTTCCGAGGACTACATCGTTTTTCACAGTATTCGTTAGTTGGCGCATCTTCGTTGGGGGCCAGAAGACTGCCGATTTTACGTCTCTTAAGAAGCCGGCTTATCTTCCCTGTTACTTAGCCGCAAAACTGTAAAGACACAATCTTCACCTTCTTCGTAGGCCTTCGGTTTTCATGCCTTAGATGAAACCATCCCTCTCTAATTCCATCGTGAACTTTATGTGGTCGTGGATGTTGTTGATGTGTTCGAGGAACTCTTCCAGCTTTTCGTGTTCATGACGCTATATGATGGAAGTGTCATCGAAGTACCGAAAGAAAAAAAAACTATGCCTTGCAGGAAATGTGACTAAGGCGATGACGTCGAGATGCTCCATGAAGAGGCTGGCTAAAACTGGAGTAAATGGGCCTCCCCAACCGCGACGCCGTACGTCTGGTTCAAATATTTTCCACCATGTAAAAAATAAGATGGTATCAGAGTATGTTCATGTATGTCCACGGTGGTGTCGTCAAAGATACGGGACACCAAGTGTATAGCCTGTGATGTGCACACTCGTGACAATGAAAACCACATCAAAACTAGCCATAATATCTCCTTCACCAAGGCATAGACGTTTAATTCGATCGATGACGTCAGCCGTATTATTCATATGGGGGCACAGTGTTCAGCGTGCTTTATAAGTCTATAGGTCTGCGATCCGATGATGCTGGCTATAGGCCTTTAAAGGTTATCCTTCTTAAGTATCTTTGGCCGATAGCAGAACGTGGGTGGTAGGGGTGCCTGAGGCAGGAAGTTCTTAATAACACTCTCTTCCAGCGATAACCATTTGAGAAGTACCGAATTCTTCCCCACTATTCTGGATGTTGCGTCCCGAGGCTGTTTATGGTACATATTTTCCTCTAGCATACGTCGGATTTTCGCGTCATGGTCGACTCGTTCCACTAGGACGGCAGCACTGCCCTTGTCAGCTGGTAGTACGACAGCGAGAGGATCGTTGCCGAGGGCTCGGAGCCCATCGTGTTCAACTCTGGTCATGTTCGTCACTGGAGGCCTGGATTTTAAAAGAATGTGGCACGTTTCTCTACGAGTTTCTTCTGCCGTTTTACTGGGAAACTTAAGAACTGTTTCTTCAACTCCACTTAATATGTCTGCGAAAGGCATACTGAGTGGTGAAGGAGAAAAGTTACGAAGTCCCTTCTTAATTACTTATATGATATCCTCATCGAAGTTCCTTCCTGTCGCGTTGATCGTGGTACGTTCCGCAATTTTTCGTTCTGCCTCATATTGTGAAAGCCGACTAAATTTCCCTTTCGTCTCCTCCGCGGCTCTCTGCCTTGACGATTTTAGCTGTGTCACCGTTGCTGCGTCGATCCAGTCACAATCTAAAGCCGAAAGTGACCGCAATAGTAGGAGGTGAACGGCCAAAAGCTCATGGTTGTTTTTGTCCTACTGTTTTCTGCTGAGGTGTATCCTCTTCCGCAGCAAGTCGGAACTGGCACGTCGAAATATCGTTCTGCTTACTGTAATGTCGACGATGGCACAGAAACGTGTGTTCTGAGGTTCTTCGTACTTCGAACTGAAACCATCTCAGACGCCGTACGTCTGCCGAGGGAGCTGAACCACTTATGTAAATTTTTCAATAACAGACAAATTTCACAAGCAGTTTTACCTAAGCCACGAAAACAAAAAGCCTCCGAAGAAGACACGAAGAAGGTTGTGCTTTTACAGTTTTATGGCTCAGTATCAGGTAGGATAAGCCGATACTTGAAGAGACGTTAAATCGACACAGTCTTCAGGCCCGCAGCAAATATCCGTCAAACTAATGAATCCTGTGAAAGACTATGTAGGCCCGAGAACAACAAGAATATGCAGAGTACGACGTAGATGTGGGCAGTTTATGTACATCAGATTGTCCTCGCTATTGAACAGAGTTGCATAGGACATAATAAGCGATTCCGCCTACGCTATCCCGTAAAATCAGCTGTAGCGGAACATGCACTGGAAAACGTACATAGAATTGCATTCGACGAGCCTTGTAGTTTTTAAACGAACCAATGGTTTCTGGGATAGCCTAAAAAACGAAGCTATAGAGATCAAAATATCAAACAACACCCTCAATAAAGAAGGTGGATTGCAATTGAGTACGGTCTGGGATCCTGTGATGGGAGAGTTGAAGCGGGCGCGGGGGGCGCGTCATCGAAAGATTACCACGTATGGTGCGGGACTGAGCACTAGTGACGTCACTGTCAGCTGCGAAGGTATACAGGGTGGTCCACCGATCGTGACCAGGCCTAATATCTCACGAAATAAGCATCAAACAAAAAACTACAAAGAAAGAAAGTTGTCTAGCTTGAAGGGGGAAACCCGATGGCGCTATGGTCGACCCGCTAGATGGCGCTGCCATAGGTCAAACGGATATCAACTGCGTTTTTTCTAAAATAGGAGCTCCCATTTTTTATTACATATTCGTGTAGTAGGTAAAGAAATATGAATGATTTAGTTGGACCACTTTTTTCGCTTTGTGATAGATGGCGCTGTAATAGTCACAAACATATGGCTCAAAATTTTAGACAAACAGTTGGTAACAGGTAGTTTTTGAACATTTTATTTCGGTTGTTCCCATGTGATACATGTACCTTTGTTAACTTATCATTTCTGAGAACGCATGCTGCTACAGCGTAATTACTTGTAAGTAAACATAAATGCAATAAATGCTCAAAATGATGTCAATCAGCCTCAATGCATTTGGCAATACGAGTAACGACATTCCTCTCAACAGCGAGTAGTTCGCCTTCCGTAATGTTCGCACATGCATTGACAATGCGCTGACGCATATTGTCAGGCGTTGCTGGTAGATCACGATAGCAAATATCCTTCAACGTTCCCCACAGAAAGATATCCGGGGACGTCAGATCCGGTGAACGTGCGGGCCATGGTATGGTGCTTCGACGACCAATCCACCTGTCATGAAATATGCTATTCAGTACCGCTTCAAGCGCACGCGAGCTTTGTGCCGGACATCCATCATGTTGGAAGTACATCGCCATTCTGTTATGCAGTGAAACATCTTGTAGTAACATCGGTAGAACATTACCTAGGAAATCAGCATACATTGCAGTCGATAAAATGGGGGTCAATCATCCTTCACCCATAATGCCGCACCATACATTAACCCGCTTGTCGTAGCCATCGTGGATTTTCCGTTGCCGAATAGTGCATAGTATGCCGGTTTACGTTACCGCTGTTGGTTAATGGCGCTTCGTCGCTAATAGAACGCGTGAAAAAAATCTGTCATCGTCCCGTAATTTCTCTTGTTCCCAGTGGCAGAACTGTACACCATGTAATTCCTGGTGTATAGAAATATGGTACGGGTGCAATCGATGTTGATGTAGCATTCTCAACACCGACGTTTTTGAGATTCCCTATTCTCGCGCAATTTGTCTGCTACTGATGTGCGGATTAGCCAGCTAAAACACCTACTTGGGCATCGTCATTTGTCGCAGGTCGTGGTTGAAGTTTCACATGTGGCAGAACATTTCCTGTTTCCTCAAATAACGTAATTATCCAGCGAACAGTCCGGAAACTTGGATGATGTTGTCCAGGATACCGAGCAACATACATAGCAAACGTCCGTTGGGCATTTTGATCACAATAGCAATACATCAACACGACCTTTTCCACAATTGGTAAACGGTCCATTTTAAGACGAAGCAAATACCGTCCGCACTGGAGGAATGTTACGTGATACCACGTACCTATACGTTTGTGACTATTACAGCGCCATCTATCACAAAGCGGAAAAAGTGGTCCAACTAAAATATTCATATTTCTTTACGTACTACACGAATATGTAATAAATGTGGGTTCCTACTTAAGAAAACGAAGTTGATATCCGTTTGACCTACGGCAGCGCCATCAAGAGGGCCAACCATAGCGCCATCTGGTTTCCCCCTTCAAGCTAGACGAGTTTCGTTCTTTGTAGTGTTTTCGTTTGATGCTTATTTCGTGAGATATTTGGCCCGGTCGCTATCAGTGGACTACCCTGTAGAAGCACGACAATGACATCTATACGACAGTCAATAATGACAGAGGAGATCCCACCCGAAAGCTCGTGGACAATTATCCATTTAATGCGGCTTGAAACTCGAGAGCATGCCCACGTACACTCGTACTACGAGTACATATCTACAAACCGAAGTTGACAGTCGTGTTCAGAGATGCCTAATATGATTGGTCATCAGAAATGTGCCTATAAATGGAACTTCCAGTAATTCAGCAGTTGGTTGTCTTCAACAAGGCAAATTCCATGTATACACGGTGATTCAGCTGCCCGTACCTCTGGGTTTTATGCAGCCTGCAACACGTTCAAATACCACACACAAGATGTTCATATTCTCCCACTAGATACACAGGACCTTTTTATAGAAAATTTCTTCTCCTTTTCCTCCAGCGTTTGTCCCGCGTGCCTGCGGGGTCCGCTACATGGGTCCGTTGTCTCCATTTCGCTCTATCACTGGCTGCATCTGGGTGGATGTTCACACATTTAAGGTCGTAGGTCGTCCTTTGTGTCTTCTGCCGACGACTTCAAGTGTATAACTTGCGTTGTCAATATTGTCATCACCAAACCTTAAAACATACCAAAACCATAGAAGGACTCTTACGCATCTTGTCTTCGATCGGTGCAACACCAAAATGTTTTCGAATGCTCTCATTGGAAACGTGATCAAACTTAGCGAGGCCCGCTGTCCACCTTAGCATCTTTGTTTCCATTACACTTAGGCGGCGTTCTGTCTCAACTGTAGTCGGCCAGCACTCACAACCATACCAGGTGACTGGTCGGATGACGGTGCGATAATTTTTTGTTTTAAATTAAATTTCATTCTGCTGTCTCAAGTAATCCGGTTGTCGTTCGCCACTTCATCCAGGCTGCCTGAGTTCTGGTGTTGACCTCTTAGGTGAGTCGGCCGTCAACAGTGATAGTGGAACCAAGGTACATAAACTTACTCACATGAGTCAGATCTTAACCATTAACCGTGATGGTTACCATTTCATTCCTGTCTGCTGTCGTGTACTCGGTTTACTTCAAATTTTGGCGCAGAACGTGTTGCGCCAACAGGTCACTCTATTTTTGAGTTTGGCTCTGTAGATGAAGCTTGTTTTCTGCTGCCAGCATCACGTCGTCAGCATAAAGTAGGGTCCGTGGTAATGACCGGTGCAGGTCAGCTGTCACGGTATCCATAACGAGAATCAACAGAAGTGGTGATAATACAGAACCTTGATGGACGCCGATTGTGATGGGGAAGTCCTTGGATACTCCTGAGGTTGTACAGACATAACTTCTTGGCTGTGCATAAAGTAACTGCACCCAGTTAATAAGCTGCTCTGTCACATCATGATGTCGAGGTGCTAGCCAGATGAGACTCTGTGGCACCCGATCAAAGGCCTTTTCGAGATCCAGGAATGCTACATGCTGCGGTTTGACTATCTCATGATGATTCTCGACTAAGAGTCTTGCAGCATGAATAGCATCAGTTGTGCCGCAGTTATTCACAAATCCAGCTTGGTTTCTGGAAATCTGTGTGATCTCACGGATCCTTGGGTACAGAACACGCTCAAATATTTTCATAGCGTGGCAGAGAAGTCGAATTGCACGTTAGTTCATGCGGGATTTCCCTTCCTCTTAAAGATAGGCACGGTGGTGCTCTGTTGCCAATCAGCTGGTGCTTGTCCCTCGTCAATGATCTTGTTGAAGAGTTCCGTTAACCATTCAGCTGCCTTCCAATGATGGGAACACCATAACTCTGCTGGAAGGTCATCTGGGCCGGTGGCTTTCTCAAGCTTCATTTTCCTCAAAGCAGTCTTGACCTCTTCGACTGCATCATTTAACTGTTTTGCAAAGGAGTCACACTTACCACACGTATCTGACCTTGGTAATTTAAATCCAATGTTGAATTTAGTGTCAAACATCTTTCTGGACTCCCTTACGAAACGACGTTTTTCTGCTTGCAATAATCAAGTTAGAATTTTTTGTACAGATCAGAAACATCTCAGTCAAAATGCTGCTTTCTGGAGTTTGACCTATGGTAATGGCTGGAATATTATTCAGCAAATCTCTTCTAACACCTTTTTTGGTGTCTTCTTTGTAAGCATGAGGGAGGGGGGGGGGGTGTTTACCTCTAAGAAAACACAAAGTAATGCTTTCTAAACATGCAAAAATTTTGGGATGGTAACTAACGATACAGAAAATCTTATTCATAGTAATTAATGTTATAAATTTTTACTTCACCTCTCTAATCTAGTTTTGAAGTGGCGCAGCTACCTTTTAGTTGCTTCTGTGGATTCCGAATTCTTCCGATGTGACTCTGTACACCATGGATGTTTAAAAAGGTCTATCTGCAAACATCTATTACTGCGTCTCTGCTACGACTTTAGTACAAAGAATATAACTCCTGAAATAAACTGAAAGCATTAATTAGTCATATGAAAATTGCTTTGTTTAAATCATCTGAGCCGCGCGGGATTAGCCGAGCGGTCTAGGGCGCTGCAGTCATGGACTGTGCGACTGGTCCCGGCGGAGGTTAGAGTCCTCCCTCGGGCATGGGTGTGTGTGTTTGTCCTTAGGATAATTTAGGTTAAGTAGTGTGTAAGCTTAGGGACTGATGTCCTTAGCAGTTAAGTCCCATAAGATTTCCCACACATTTGATTTTTAAGTCATCTCATTATGATCAGTAAACATAATATTATATTAAAATACTCTGATCTCAGCTTTCTTACCTTGTCCTTACTTCAGTCATTTTCATTAGACCCATAAGGTATGTATTTTGACCATTAAAAACGGCCAAATGGAGTCTACGATTTTGCCGTGAATTTTATCTGATAAATAAACTCTTCCTTCATGTCTGCTCTTTTTGCATTTTGCCGAAGACCAAGTTTTCACATTCCAATTTATTTTTCTTCTTCTTGGACGTTTAGATGGAATCACTTCATTTTCTCTGCTTTTTGGAGTAACCTACAGAAGAAAATCAACATTGTGATAATAAAAGAGAGATAATCACTTAAAAGTAATATAACCTTTCAAGTCTCTGTTTAAATTACATTAACATTAATACTTTAAGTTATTTCTTGCTTCAGTCTGTATATACACATATGTAACACAATTTAAGTGTTCCATCCGTTCAGTTTTATTTTACTGGATCTGAACAAAGGTTACACAGATTTTTGAGGCTAACTTATGAGTTCCTTAAGATTATATTCAAGCAAGAAAGTAAAAAAATACTGTACCTATTCAAAGGCTGAATCTAATCCAGTGGTTTCACGATTCCATGAACTTCCACTATCAGAAAAATCAGCATCACACTCTTTTGAAGCATAAGTAATGCTTAAATCTTCATTTTCATTAGATACAAATAAAAGCTTCTTCTTAAATCCCGTCATTTTACTGTGACTTGTGATTATTTCTGTTGAATTTATGTGTATGGTATGGTATAGCAGACAATAACACTGAATTATAATTACTTCTTTGGCCATTAGATGACTCCAAGAGATTTGTAGATAGATACATCTGTTGGTTAAAAACATATCCACTGACAAAGCTCTAAATTTCTTGGAAAGTGTCTCTGACAATCTCTGGCTCAACTCTTCCATTAATAAACTCATATGAAATCGTCACTCGCTCTCCACCGGAGACGGCCTCTGGCGCTCATCCCAGATAAATCCGTTGACATGCACAGATGCGTTGCAGCCGTTATTTCTGACAGAACTAGCAGCTGTGTGTTTTAAATTTGGCACCCTGTAATTACCTTCAGATTTAATCATGTATTTATACAATACTGTATACAGGACGTGAAAAAACTGTTCCACATTTTGAAAGGTGATAATGTGGACGGAAATAAAAGAAAGTCCATTAATCGTGGGCTGTAAAACACATACCTTAAGAGCATTTGTTTATCTTAATTACTGTGAAACACATCTGTTCTACTGCCGACTCTTTCCTGCTACGAATGACGCACACACACACACACACACACACACGCACACACACACACACACACACACACACACGCATGCACACACACACACACACACACACACACACAATTCACAAAAGAAATTAGTAAACAAATGAAAGCACGTTTTCCATTTACTGCGAAACAGCACAGCTTCTGGATATTTTTCGGCATACAAGACACGGACTCGATGATTGCTTCCATTTGCCAGGTCTTAACAAAGGAGACATGTCTACAAATTTTCCTGTGGAATAAGAGATTTCCATAATGCTGGTACGTGCAATGATAAAATTACGATATGGAAGCATTTCACAAGATTATCAAAACGAGAAGTGGTTGCATTCGAAGTAACGTACCCGCTGCACTTACCCAGAACTGTGATTACGATTTAAGTTACGAGTACAGTGAGCTGAACAGCGCTGCAGCAGAATTCCTCTCCTGTGCCAACCTCTTCATCTAAGAGTAGCACTTGCAACCTAGGTCCTCAATTATTTACTGGATGTATTCCAGCCCATGTCTTTACGAGTTTTCCCCCTACAGCTTCCTCTAGTACCATGGAAGTCATTCCCTCGTTTCTTAACAGAAGTCCTATCATCCTGTCCCTTCTCCTTATCATGTTTTCCTCCGATTCTGCGCAGAACCTCCTCATCTCTTACCTTATCAGTCCACCTAATTTTCAATATTTGTCTGTAACACCACATCTCAAATGTTTCGATTATCTCTGTTCTGGTTTTCCCACAGTCCATGTTTCACTGTCATCCAATGCTCCAGACGTACATTCTCAAAAATTTCTTCCACAAATTAAGGCCGATATTTGATATTAGTAGACTTCTATTGGCCAGGAATGCCCTTTTTGCTACTGCTAGTCTGCTTTTGATGTCCTTGCTCCGTCCGTCATTGGTTATTTTACTGCCTAGGTAGTAGAATTAGTTAAGTTCATCTACTTCCTGACCATCAATCCTGATGCTAAGTTTCTCGCTGTTCTCATTTCTACTACTTCTCAGTATCTTCGTCTTTCATCGATTTGCTTTCTATCCATACTCTGTACTCAATAGATCGTTCATTCAGTTCAGCAGATCATGTAATTCTTCTTCACGTTCACTGAGGATAGCAATGTCATCGGCGAATCGTATCACTGATATCCTTTCACCTTGAATTTTAATTCCACTCCTCAACTTTCTTTTATTTCCATCATTGCTTCCTCGATGTACAGATTGAACAGTAGAGAAAAAAGGCTACATCCTTGTCTTACACCCCTTTTTAATGTCACCGAAAGTTGTTTTGACTTTCCTGTATGCTGAGTCTGTCCTTTCGACAATCATTCCTTTTTCGATGTCTTCACATTGTTCCTGCACCCATTTCGTCTTAGCTTCCCTGCACTTCCTATTTATTTCATTCCTTTGCGACTTGTATTTCTGTTTTCCTGAGTTTACCGGAACATTTTTGTGCTTGTCCTTCAATCGATAAACTGAAATATTTCTTCTGTTACCTTCTTTGTATCTATGTTTTCCTTCGCAGCTTCTGTGATTGACGTTTTTAGATATGTCCATTCCTCTTCAACTGTACTGCCTACTGAGGTATTCCTTATTGCTATATCTATAGCCTTAGAGAACTTCAAGCGTACCTCGCGATTCATTAGTACTTCCGTATCCCACTTGTTTGCGAATTGAATGTGCCTGGCTATTGTCCTAAACTTCAGCCTACGCGTCATCGCTACTACATTGTGATCTGTGTCTATGTGTGTTCCTGGATACGCCTTACAATTCAGTACCTGATTTCGAAATCTCTGTCTGACCATTATGCAATCTAACTGAAATCTTCCCGTATCATCTGGCCTTTCCCAAGTATACATTCTCCTCCTGTGATTCTTAAACAGTGTATTTGCTATTACTAGCTGAAACTTGTTACAGAACTCTCATTCATTTTTCTATCTCTACATCTTCAGATTGCGAATCGGCATGTATAACTGAATTGTCGTTGTCGGCGTTGGTTTGCTGTTATAACTGAACAGTTCACAGTAACACACTCGGTGCCCTACATTCCTATTCATAACTAATTAATTCTACTCTCGTTATGCCATTTTCTGTTTCTGTTGATATTACCCTATACTCGGCTGAACAAAATGGTTCAAATGGCTCTGAGCACTATGGGACTTAACATCTGTGGTCATCAGTCCCCTAGACCTTAGAACTACTTAAACCTAACCAACCTAAGGACATCACACACATCCATGCCCGAGGCAGGATTCGAACCTGCGACCGTAGCGGTCGCTCGGTTCCAAACTGTAGCGCCTAGAACCACACGGCCACTCCGGCCGGCTGTGTCGCAATTCTGCAAGTCGTTCAGTCATTTGATCACGACCAACGCGAGCAGCAATGTCGCGATACGATAAACCGCAATCGTGATAGACTACAATCCGACCGTACCAAAGTCGGAAACGATACGACAGACAACTTATCCTCATGGCTGTAACGGATCGTGCAGCCACGTCACGATCCCTGAGTCAACAGATGGGGACGTTTGCAAGACAACAACCATCTGCACGAACAGTTCGACGACGTTTGCAGCAGCATGGACTATCAGCTCGGAGACCATGGCTGCGGTTGCTCTTGACGCTGCGTCACAGACAGGAGCGCCTGCGATGGTGTACTCAACGACGAACCTGGGTGCACGAATGGCAAAACTTCATTTTTTCGGATGAATCCAGGTTCTGTTTACAGCGTCATGATGGTCGCATCCGTGTATGGCGACATCGCGGTGAACGTACGTTGGAAGCGTATACTCGTCATCGCCATACTGGCGTATCACCCGGCGTGATGGTATGGGGTGCCACTGGTTACACGTCTCGGTCAACTCTTGTTCGCATTGACGGCACTTTGAACAGTGGACGTTACATTTCAGATGTGTTACGACCCGTGGCTCTACCCTTCATTCGGTGCCTGCGAAACCCTACATTTCAGCAGGATAATGCACGACTGCATGTTGCAGGTCCTGTACGGGCCTTTCTGGATACAGAAAATGTTCGACTGCTGCTCTCACCAGCACATTCTCCAGATCTCTCAACAACTGAAAACGTCTGGTCAGTGTTGGCCGAGCAACTGGCTCGTCACAATACGCCTGTCACTACTCTTGATGAACTGTGGTATCGTGTTGAAGCTGCATGGGCAGCTGTACCTGTACACGCCTACCAAGCTCTGTTTGACTCAATGCCCAGGCGTATCAAGGCTGTTATTACGGCCAGAGGTGGTTGTTCTGGGTACTGATTTCTCAGGATCTATGCACCCAAATTGCGTGAAAATATCACATGTCAGTTCTAGTATAATATACTTGTCCAATGAATACCCGTTTATCATCTGCATTTCTTCTTGGTGTAGAAATTTTAATGGCCAGTCGTGTACATAAAGTTACGGACGCGAGCGTGCTTTCGCACTTTGGATCACGCCAGTGAATTCCCAGCCCCGATAGCTGGAACATCTACCAGAAGCACGAAGTAGGAATGGTAGGCTACACCGCGTAGGAATGCCGTATGTATCTGCGGCGCTGGGCGGCTGTAGTGAAGCGCGGCAGTTGCCGTATTTCACTGCTCGATTGGCTCCGCATGGCTGCGAGCGGCGAGGCGCGGCCAACAGAGACGCCCACTCAGGCCGGCGCGGTGGCGACTTTTTACCGGCGCGGCGGAGCCTGGAGCCCGGGGCTCGCTGTGGAAGTCTCGCTCGCAGCCAATTAAGCGTCTGGTCCGGCGGCGGCAGCTGCGCCGTAATTCCTGGCTGTGGCCGAGGCAGGCGCAACGGAGACGAGCAGAGCAGGCGGCACCAGCAGGGAGGCGCCGGCAGCGAGCGGAGGGCCCCGCGACACCAATTAGGGCCGCATTCCTCTGCAAACAGTCGCGCTGACGTCCCCGCGCAAGTATGCGCCGCGGGCCGCTAGCGATCTCGACCGGTTCCTCGCGTACGTTATCCTCTCCTGTTGACCGGACGACACGGGATGAGGCAGCGGGAAGACGGGACACCGGTTTCGCAGTCCGAGAGGTCACCGTTCGAACTCTGGCCGGCGCCATCTCGACACGTTAACTGTTGCCCATTAAAATCGCAACACCATGGAGAGTGGCTAATAACGACCTTTTACTTTAAAAAGAAAAAAGTCCTTATTTTGAGAGGTGGTAGTGTGCATCAGATAAAGACAAAAATGTCAAGTAAACGTGGGCTTTAAAATCCATACCTTAAGAATAATGAGCACTTTTTCATCTTTGTTGCTGTGAAACACATCTCTTATACTTCAAGTTCTTTGCTATTACAAACGTCCTTCTGAATGCAGTAAACAAATGAGGACACATGCCTGTGAAATTGTCCATGAATACAGCACGCAGTAAATACCTGTTAGTGCTGTTAGTGTAAAGGCAGGACCGCAGAGAGCGGAACTGCACTGTGGCACTGTTTACTGCTCGTATACCGTATTTCGACAGCAGCGGCGTGACAATAGGCAGCAAATTTTGTACGTAAGTCGATCGGCAACCTCCTGGAAATATGGACGAAAGTGACATGGGCGTGATAATAGTTCTCTTTCTTACGTGTGGAAAAAGACTATAAATTTACAGACGTGAACGTGGGTGATCTTGGAAAGACTAGAGATGCAGAGGTATTTTCACGATCAGACTGAGCAACAGAACAGAAAACAAAGACCTTGGGTGTACCAGGCACAAAGGAATAATTACCAGGCACAAGAGTTCAACTGCCTCTCGTACTTGTTGGAGACGAAGCTTTTCGATTAGAAACCTGTTTGGTCAGACCTTATCCAGATACACCAGTCGAAAAAAAGCATAGAGTTACCGACATAGCAGGCCGCGGTGGCCGTGCGGTTCTCGCGCTGCAGTCCGGAACCACGGGGCTGCTACGGTCGCAGGTTCGAATCCTGCCTCGGGCATGGGCGTGTGTGATGTCCTTAGGTTAGTTAGGTTTAAGTAGTTCTAAGTCCTAGGGGATTTATGACCTAAGATGTTGAGTCCCACAGTGCTCAGAGCCATTTGAACCATTTTTTTTACCGACATAATTGTTCCAGAAAATGCTCTTGGAATACCGGACCAAAAATTTGGCATTTAGTATTGCAAGAGCTGACTCAGCCCAAAACATTTAAAGAACGTGATTTTTGCCACTAGTGTCTTGCACAGCTTGCTCAGACACGATACAGAGTTACGAACTTTCAATGAGCTGGAATAGTTGTAGGTCAGCAACTCTGTTAATCACTATCAGCAATTCTGTTAATCACTACAACGAAAAACCGGCTAGAGTTGCAAGTCTAGTTTTTTTTAATCACTCGATTATTTGTTACGGACCAGGACCTATTTTGAAATCATCTTCACACATAGTAAAATTGGTATTTCCGAAAACACAAGAGCCGTGTCAAATATGTGCAGACGAACAGTTTCAGCGTATACAGGTCTGTTATCTGTATGCGTTGTAACTGTTCGTTTGAACATTTCTGACGTGGTTTCCGTGTTTTCGGAAATACCAGTGTAACTATGTGTTACGATGATTTGAAAATAGGTCCCGGTCCGTAACAAGTAATCGAGTGATTAAAAAAAAGTAATTGAGCGAATAAAAAAGTGAAGTTTGCAAGTTCAGCTGATTTTTTGTTGTACTAACGATAGAGTATTGTTCGAAAGTGAAGGGACTTAATGGGCACGACACCTTCCTAATGTAAGAGACAATTGCGTAAATAATGCTGTCCAGATACGAGATACATTCAAGGATTATTTCAGTTCCCCGCAATCTACTTTGGTGTTGCAAAACGAAATGGTAAACAGGGGTGATGTGTAAGAGAAAGTAAGTATCAAAAAATGTAATATTAAGCACGAACCCATTAAAAATAAAGACCTGTTCGTCCGTTGCACAAAATAAAATAAAAATAATAATTTGTAGGTATTCGTACGTTACGTTTGCACGCCTTTCCTTGGCAATGTCTTTCGAAATTTTGCTCTTTCTGGTATTATTCATATAATGTTCTTTTTTACTTGTTTTGTAAATAAAACCGCCTTTTCTTGCTGCAACTTAATTTATTTTTCACAGATCGTTTCGGCTTTTTCTTGCTGAAAGGCATATTCAGTGGGATCCAGAACGATACAGTTCTTTATTTTTAGATTATCAAATAGTTCACGTTGCGTTTTTTATGTAAATAAGTAATTACTTACAGTTTACTGTGATCTGCGTTTCCTCTCATTTGGTGTGGAGGTCGCACTACCACTTTATTTCCGAAACATAAGCACAATTTCGGAAATAAAGTGGTGGTGCGACCTTCAGACCAGATGAGAGGAAACGCAGATCACAGCAAACTGTAATTATTTATTTGCATATAAACGCGACGTGAATTGTTTGATAATCTAAAAATAAAAAGAAAACTGTATCGTTATAGATCCCATTGAAGATGCCTTAGAGCAAGAAAAAGACACAATGCGCCTGGGAAAAATTAAGATACAGCAAGACAAGACGGTTTTATCTACGAAACAAGTATTTCTGTGCTTGCTGCTGAGGATGGCCACGCAAAAAAACTTGTCAATATACATTTTGAAGGGCATATAACTCTGGTTATCCAGTTTCAGTTAACTTTTTGCCGTGTAACGCCATTTAGGTAAGCAAATTCTCATCTCGCAAGTCAAAAGACCTAAATGCAATCGTGATAGGCTACAATCTGACCTTTATCAAAGTCGGAAACGTGATGGTACGCATTTCTCCTCCTTACACGAGGCATCACAACAACGTTTCACCAGGCAACGGCGGTCGACTGCTGTTTGTGTATGAGAAATCGGTTGGAAACTTTCCTCGTGTCAGCACGTTGTAGGTGTCGCCACCGGCGCCAAACTTGTGTGAATGCTCTGAAAAGCTAATCATTTGCATATCACAGCATCTTCTTCCTGTCGGTTAAGTTTCGCGTCTGTAGCACGTCAATTTCTTGGTGTAGCAATTTTAATGGCCAGTAGTGTATCTTCGAGATCCACGGAACAACCTGAGGAACAGCAGCAATGTTCCCAATAAAAGATTCAACATTATGATGCCTAAGAAACTAAGAAGAATACAAGGTATACTGGAAGTTAGTCAATTAGTTAGTTGCTTTAATGTTTCGTTGATCATTTTGCACGATAAATCGTCATGATGTTGAACGAGTCATTTTACATCCATTATCCCCAAAATGAAAACAATATACAGAGACTGAGTTAGCAATTCCTATCCACCACCTTTTATACGTTACAAACGTAATAATTCTTCTACGGAATAGAATGATTTGTCAAGGAGAAACATTTTCAATTTATTTTCAAATTTTACCTTGCTGTCTGCCAGACATTTTATATCACTGAGTCGGTGGTCAAAAATTTTTGTTGCAGGGTTGTGCACCCATTTCCGTGCTAAAGACAACCTTAATGTTGAGTAATGAAGCTCATTTTTTCTTCTAGTATTGTATACATATATACCACATTGTTCCTTTTGAGCTGTAGTGGAATATTTACAACAAACTTCATGAATGAGGGAATAAATAAACTGTGAAGCAGTAGTCAGAATGCCCAACATATTCTTAAAGCACGTTTTTGGGCAATGAAGACCTTCTTTCTTAAAGGTGAGTTACTCCAGAACATTATTCAATATGACATTAAATCTAAACTCCTCCCGTACAGGCCATGAAGGCTCAACGGCACCGACCGGCCGCCGTGTCATCCTCAGCTCATGAGGTCACTACACCGCTCTCCCGGCCGTATGACAGTTTCCGAGACGGCTACTTCTCAATCAAGGAACTCCTCAGTTTGCCTCACAAGGGCTGAGTGTACCTCGCTTGCCAACAGCGCTCGGGAGACCGGATGGTCACCCATCCAAGTGCTAGCCCAGCTCGTCAGCGCTTAACTTCGGTGATCTGACGGGAACCGGTGTTACCACTGCGCCAAGGCCGTTGGCTCTATATGATATTACTGAATGAAAATAAGCAACTTACTGATTTCTCTCTCCCCAAAAATTTGAATGATTCTAAGTGGGCTGAACTAAGTTGTTTTAGGAGTTCCAAAATGGGTTTTTTTCCAATTTAAATTTTCATTAATATGGACACCTAAGAATTTTGAAGTTTCCATCCTATGTATTATTTCATCAGTATGTATTACACTTATCACTCGTGCAGTAGCCCTACAGGTGCAGAACTGAATACGAATTGGCTTTGTGAAATTCAGGGTGAGACCATTCGCAGAAAACCAGTCAATGATACTTTTGAGAACGTTGTCCACCATTTACTCCATTTCTGTATGTATACTGGGAGTGATTACAATACAGGTGTCGTCTGTAAAAGGAACTAAATCTGCTTGTTGTACATTAGCCGGTAGATCATTTACATATATGGGAAACAGTAGTGGACCTAAGACTGAGCTTTGGGGAATGCCATACGTGACTTCTGCCCAGTCATAATTATGTCCCTGGATTGTGTTGGTTGAATTACTACCAAGTACAACTTTGCGATGACACATTTCCACGACATTGCACCTTCAGTGACTGACCTGCGAGATAAAAACGAGAGATACGTTATCTCATCGTATATACTCATACACCCATATGTACTTTACCATTTGTTGTTGTTGTGGTCTTCAGTCCTGAAACCTGTTTGATGCAGCTCTCCATGCTACTCTATTCTGTGCAAGGATCTTCATCTCCCAGTACCTACTGCAGACTACATCCTTCTGAATCTGTTTAGTGTATTCATCTCTTGGTCTCCCTCTATGATTTTTAACCTCCACTCTGCCCTCCAATACTAAATTGGCGATCCCTTGATGCCTCAGAATATGCCCTACTAACCGATCCATTCTTGTAGTCAAGTTGTGCCACAAATTTATTTCTCTCCAATTCTATTCAATACCTCCTCATTAGTTATGTGATCTACCCATCTAATCTTCAGCATTATTCTGTAGCACCTTCTTCTGTAGCACCTCATTTCGAAAGCTTCTATTCTCTTCTTGTCTAAACTATTGATCGTCCACGTTTAACTTCCATACATGGCTACACTCCATACAAATACTTTCAGAAACGACTTCCTGATACTTAAATCTATACTCGATGTTAACAAGTTTCTCTTCTTCAGAAACGCTTTCCTTGTCATTGCCAGTCTACATTTTATATCCTCTCTACTTCGACCATCATCAGTTATTTTGCTCCCCAAATAGCAAAACTCATTTACTGCTTTAAGCGTCTCATTTCCTAATCTAATTCCCGCAGGATCACCCGATTTAATTCGACATTCCATTATCCTCGTTTTGCTTTTACCACTAGACGTCATGAAAAATGGACCTCACCGTTTAAAAGGAGGCGATGAGTACTATATAAGTAGAGAAGCAGCTAAAGCGAAATGAGTCGCTCACGAGTTGACTGGATGTTACCAAATTGACAAATCCATCAGTGAGATTTCAGACCTTCTACAGCTGCTCAAGTCGAGCGTTGGCGATGTGGTTGTGAAAGGGAAACGCGAAGAAACAAACACAGGTAAACTGAGGCCAGGCAGGCATCATGTACTGACCGAGAGGGCCTGTAGAACATTGCAGAAGGTCATTGTTAAAAATAGCATCAAATCAGCGGAAGGCAACAGTAGCGAGCTCCAAAGTGATAACAGTGGTATAGATAGCGCAATGGCTGTGCGTAGGGAGTTAAAAAGGATGGGGTGCAATGGTCGAGCAGCTCCTCATAAGCCACAAATTTCTATATTTCTAAGCGAAGCTTGAGCTGCTGTAGAGTGTGGAGTAACTGGACGGTGGATGACAGGTAATGGGTGGTTTGGAGTAATAAATCACGCTATATCTTGTGGCAATTCGGTGGAACGGTCCAGATATGTCGAATGCCTGGAGAACTTAAACTGCCATAATGTGTAGTGCCAACAGTCATGCACAGTGAAGATGGTGTCAATGGTACAGGGGTCTTTTTCTCGATTAGGGTGTAGTCTCCTCATTGGGCTAAGAAAAACGCAAAATGTAGAAGACGTGAACGCATTTACTGCACTGCGTACTGTTTATAGTAGACGAAGCGTTCAGAGACTATTACAGTTCGTATCAGTATGATGCTGCACCCTGTCATAAGCCAACATCCGTGAGTCAAAGGTTCGTTGACAATAACATTCCTGGAATGAATTTGTAAGTAGGCTGTTTAGGTTTTCTTATTGGTAACGCTACGTAGCGCTCTGTATGAAAATCGCTGGCTGTGCTGTGTGCAGTCTGTGGCTGGTTTGCATTGTTGTTGGCTATTGCAGTGTTGGGCAGTTGGCTGTTAACAGCGGTAGCGTTGCGCAGTTGAAGGTGAGCCGCCAGCATTGGTGAATGTGGGGAGTGAGATGGCGGAGTTTTGAGATCAGATGATCTGGACAGAGACCGTAAATTTGTAAGACTGGATACCATGAACTTATATATCTTGCCGGCCGCGGTGGTCTCGCGGTTCTAGGCGCGCAGACCGGAACCGTGCCACTGCTACGGTCGCAGGTTCGAATCCTGCCTCGGGCATGGATGTGTGTGATGTCCTTAGGTTAGTTAGGTTTAAGTAGTTCTAAGTTCTAGGGGACTAATGACCACAGCAGTTGAGTCCCATAGTGCTCAGAGCCATGACATCTGAACACTGTTGTTTGTTATCTATCAAAATCTTTCATTTGCTAACTATGCCTATCAGTAGTTAGTACCTTCAGTAGTTTGAATCTTTTATTTAGCTGGCAGTAGTGGCGCTCGTTGTATTGCAGTAGCTTGAGTAACGAAGATTTTTGTGAGGCAAGTGATTTGTGAAAGGTATAGGTTAATGTTAGTCAGGGCCATTCTTTTGTAAGGATTACTGAAAGTCAGATTCCGTTGCGCTAAAAATATTGTGTGTCAGTTTAAGCACAGTCATTTATAATTTTTCCAAAGGGACGTTTCAAATTGTCCTGTCCACAGTTCCGACCTGCCTCATTGGAAAGCCTTTGCGATGACGTCGTCTACGATACAGACCCCACTGTTCAACGTCACTACTTTATCTTGTTCGCCCCTCTGGAAAGAATGGGCTGCTCTTTCTCCACAGCCATTCTGACGCCTCATTGCAAGTATCCCCAGAGGAGTTGAGGTCGTTAGAAAGGCGAAAGGCACTTTATCAGTGTACATAAAAGTTCTTGATGACTGAACTGTGCACCACTGCCATAGGTTAAATGCCAAAAATTTCGGAGGCGTTTCAGTTGTCACAAGGGCGTGTCCAAGCAGGTCCGTCCAATGGACAATTTATCAGTTTGATTGATATTTGTACATATATCCGTTTTCAAACTTTTAGCCGACTTAGGGAGAACAATCTAGAATGAAAATTAAGCCTCTAGACAATGGCAAATCATCTAAGACTTCGTGGATGGGTTCCAGCACGACCGCCTGCAGGGAACGTTCCAGCCAGCTAAAGGCGCACAGTCACAGGCCGGCCATTGCTGCTGACAAGAACACACCCCATACGTTCGTGAGTCCAAGGAAGGTGATCAACGTAAAATAGAAAGTGTCAACGGTAGTAAAGCACCTTGTACTAAACAAAAAAATATCAGAAAGATTGACCGTCGTCAAAATTAGGGTTGAAACGATTGAAACAAGCAGCGTTCCAATCATTTACATGCTTCACAAAGCCGTAGAATGCATTCTTCTTTTCACATTCACAGTTAGGTGAGATACTGGAACAATGAATGTACATTTGATTTGGTATCAAGTATATCATAACACTGCCAAAGTTTTGAAGTTTTTTTATCTAATCAATTGCATGACATACATATTGCTCAAATTTTCCAATGCTCTATTTCTTCTGATTTACAGTATCCTTGAAGTAATGCTATTTAATAAACATTGGTGTTAACAAATTAGTAATTTATTGTTATTATATTAAAAGATTGACACGTTTGTTGTTGTTATTTTTAAGATACTAGACATGTTTAAATTGAGAGGGGAGGGGAGGATGAGGAAGAAAAAACAGCCACCGTGGACATCAATAATGCACAGTGAAAGTTGCCCTCACATGATCAGCAACAAAGACATTCTGCAGTGGATGTAGTCATTACTCAACGGCAACAACAGTCTGCAGTAGATGTAGACGTTACTCTCCCCCCCCTCCCCCTCCACCCACCACCTTTCCACCCTCCCTTCTAAACAAGGTGACACTGAAGATGATTTCTATTTGGAACGTCAGAATAGAGAGACCTCTCCCATTAGGTTTCAATGTCCTACACACGACGTCGTTATACACTGCCTGACCAAAAAAGTGAAGCACTCACAAGACATGGTTGGATGTGAAAATAATTTTGTGCATTTATATGCCATTGCCAGGTGTGTAAATCATCAAGGTTACAGTTCTCTGTGACAGATCTTAGTGGAAAGGCCACCAGAGTGCATTAGTGCCTGACAGTGTTGCTGCCAAATCTGGTAGGGTATACAGTGGGCACGAACAGCATCAGATGTTGAGTGATCACTGTGAATGAGATGCCGCCTACTCACATCAAAATCGTTATCAGCACCTGATAGTGTCTGAAAGGGGTTTCTTTGTGGGTCTCCATTTGGCTGGCTGGACGAAATACGCAATATCCAGATTTGTGGGCATTCAGATGTGACCGAAAGCCGATGATGGATTGCATCGGAATGTGAGAGGCATAGTACCCGTCCAGGTTCCAGTCGATCACATGTGGCCACCGCGAGGGAGGATTGCCATACAGAGTTCTAAACACACCATCACACCTTTACATCTGCGCCTGCCGTCTGAGAACAAGTAATAGACACCTTGCATCATTCTGTATCATCCCACACCATTGGTTGGAGACAGTCAGCAACCAGTCTGTGGAATTACTTTCTAATGAGTAGACTGCCGTTAACACCACAACAAGAATCTCTGCGTTTGGAGTGTTATCGTAACTGGGAAGCAATGACTGCTGATGGCGGCGCATTGTGTTTCTCGAGGAATCGTGGTTCTGCACAACCTGGATGGCTACCGGGTATGGAGGCTTCCTGAGGAGAAATCCCACTCTTCCAATGTCTCCGAGAGGCACCGTGATGTTACTCCTGGCGTTAGGGTGTGCGGCGCCATCGGATTACGGCTTCAGATCACTGACAGAACGCTGACGCTGCAGTGGTACATCACGGACATCGTGCATCCTGAACCCTCATGCGACAGTACAGTGGCGCCAGTTTGCAACAGCACAATGCTCGTCCACACGTGACACTTGTGTCTATTAAATATTTGCGTGACATTGGGGTACACTACTGGCCATGAAAATTGCTACACCAAGAAGAAATGCAGATGATGAACGGTTATTCATTGGACAAATATATTATACTAGAACTGGCATTGGATTACATTTTTACGCAATTTGGGTGCATAGATCCTGAGAAATCAGTACCCAGAACAACCACCTCTGGCCGTAATAACGTCCTTGATACGCCTGGGCATTGAATCAAACAGAGCTTGGTAGGCGTGTACAGGTACAGCTGCCCATGCAGCTTTAACACGATACCACAGTTCATCAAGAGTAGTGACTGGCGTGTTGTGACGAGCCAGTTGCTCGGACACCATTGACCAGACTTTTCAATTGGTGAGAGATCTGAAGAATGTGCTGGCCAGGGCAGCATTCGAACATTTTCTGTATCCAGAAAAGTCCGTGCAGGACCTGCAATATGCGGTCGTTTTGAAATGTAGGGTTTCGCAGGGATCGAATGAAGGGTAGAGCCATGGGTCGTAACACATCTGAAATGTAACGTCCACTGTTCAAAGCGCCGTAATGCAAACAAGAGCTGACCGAGACGTGTAACAAATGGCACCCCATACCATCACGCTACCTGATACGCCAGTACGGCGATGACGAATACCCGTTTCCAATGTGCGTTCACCGCGATTTCGCCGAACACGGATGCGACCTTCATGATGCTGTAAATAGAACCTGGATTCATCCGAAAAAATGACGTTTTGCCATTCGTGCACCGAGGTTCGTCATGGAGTACACCATTGCAGGCACTCCTGTCTGTGACGCAGCGTCAAGGGTAACCGTACCCATGGTCTCCGAGCTGATAGTCCATGCTGCTGCAAACGTTGTCAAACTGTTCGTGCAGATGGTTGTTGTCTTGCAAACGTCCGCATCTGTTGACTCAGGAATTGAGACGTGGCTGCATGATCTGTTAAAGCCAAGCGAATAAGATTCCTGTCATCTCGATTCCTAGTGATACGAGACCCTTGGGATCCAGCACGGTGTTCCGTATTACCCTCCTGAACCCACCGATTCCATATTCTGCTAACAGTCATTTGATCACGACCAACGCGAGCAACAATGTCGCGATACGATAAACCGCAATCGTGATAGACTAGAATCCAACCGTTACAAAAGTCGGAAACATGATGGTACGCACTTCTCCTCTTTACACGAGGCATCACAACAACGTTTCACCAGGCAACGGCGGTCGACTGCTGTTTGTGTATGAGAAATCGGTTGGAAACTTTCCTCATGTCAGCACGTTGTAGGTGTCGCCACCGGCGCCAACCTTGTGTGAATGCTCTGAAAAGCTATTCATTTGCATATCACAGCATCTTCTTACTATCAGTTAAATTTCGTGTCTGTAGCACGTCATCTTTGTGGTGTAGTAATTTTAATGGCCAGTACTGTATTTTCGTGGCCATCAAGATCCCAGATCTGTCCCCAAAATACCGTGTATGGGATCAGGCCAGACCCCAACTCCGTCCTAGTGCCAGCATCCAGGATGTCAAGGAGCAGTTACAAGAGCTGTGAACCTGCCAGCCTAAGGAGAGGCTACAACGGCTTTTTGCTACTCTTTCCAATCGAATCTGTGCATGAGTATGGGCCAGAGGGAGGGCAACTACATAATTGGACTCATACCGCAAGTTTCTTTGATAATTTCACTTGATGTATTAATCAATGAATAACGCCAAATAACCTCTCAGCTATTTAAGTTTCATTTCGTTCCTCCTCTCCTGGGTGCTTCATGTTTTTTGCAACGCAGTGTAGATGGACCATAAGTTCGGGTCAGGGAAGGATGTGAAGGGAAATTGTCCATGACCTTTCGAAAGGGTCCATCCTGTCATGTGCCTTAAGCAGTTTTGGAAAATCACGAGAAGTCTAAACCAGATCGTACAGAAGGGATTTGGATCCAGCGACATCGTGCACACGAAAGCCCCCTGTCGTACTATTGTGCCATCTCGTCAGCGACTGTTGGTAGTCACTCTAAACTAAGTGATAATTAATTGAAGCCCTCAGTTGCCTACAGGTGTCGTTGATATACCTCGATGGAGACAGCTGAAAATCTGTGCCCCGACCCTGACCCGAACCTGGGATCCCCTGCTTGCATTGCAGACGCTCTATCTATCTGAGCCACCGCGGACACAGATGAACAGCGCGACTACAGGGTTTATCCCTTGCACGCTTCCCGTGCACATTTTCAGCTGACCCATCGAGGTATATCAACAGCACCTGTCGGCAGCTGAAGGTTTCAATTAATTATCATTTATTCTATAGAAGTTGCGTGGTCATCAATGGTATCTGTTGTTTCGAGCCATTGACCTTCGTTCGAGCGAGGTGGCGCAGTGGTTAGCACACTGGACTCGCATTCGGGAGTACGACGGTTCAATCCCGCGTCCGGCCATCCTGATTTAGGTTTTCCGTGAGTTCTCTAAATCGCTCCAGGCAAATGCCGGGATGGTTCCTTTGACAGAGCACGGCCGACTTCCTTCCTCGTCCTTCCCTAATCCGACGAGACCGATGACCTCGCTGTTTTGTTTCTTCCCCCAAGCAGTCCAGTCCATTGACCTTCGTCTGTGCGAATGAGCACAGCTTGCCCGAACTCTTACGAGAATCGTCGACTTAGTGTGCGCGAGTAATGAGTGGATGGGCAAATATCTATAAGGTTACATTACTTATGTAGATTGTGGACAGTTGGAAATGTGGGTCTCACGGGAAGCGTGCAAGGGGTAAGTTCCTGCAGACACGCTGTTCATCTGTGTCCTGGGTGGTTCAGTTGGATAGAGCGTCTACCATGTAAGCAGGAGATCCCAGGTTCGAGTCCCAGTCAGGGCACACATTTTCAGCTGTCCCCATCGAGATATATCAACTACACCTGTTGGCAGCTGAGAGTTTCAATTAATTACCATTCATTCCAGAGAAGCTGCACGGTCAGCAACGGTACCTGTTGTTTCAGAAACAGTTATTATCTTCATATATCTCACTCTAAACTGTCCGAAGGGAACCCTCAGTTTGGCCAGGCCTTTGATGCTGTTTCCTGCTGTAATTACAACAAAACCAATTCAAACTTTTAAATTTATCAGTTCTGCTCAATTCAGAGAGTAATATCTACCATTTATTTGCTAATACCCCGGAATGACAGAAATATTACGTTTCGCACATGCCTAGATGTTTGACCAAATATCCAAGGAAAGGTACTCCAACGTTTATGAAATTTATAACAAATGGTTCAAATGGCTCCGACCACTATGGGACTTAACTGCTGAGGTCATCGGTCCCCTAGAACTTAGAACTACTGAAACCTAACTAACCTAAGGACGTGACACACATCCATGCCCGAGGCAGGATTCGAACCTGCGACCGTAGCGGTCACACGGTTCCAGACTGTAGCGCCTAGAACCGAAAATTTATAACATCCGTTTGTCTATTCTTTGTTATTTATGGATACACTTTAGCCCCACCGTACAATTTTCCTAAGGGATTTAACTAATATTACAATTTTGACTGTTAATTAGTAGAACGTGGCACACAGTTGTTTACATGGTAGGATCTATAGAACTGGAAACTGTTACAAGATAAGAAATAGGCGAAAGAGAAGTTACAAAAATTAGCATCCAGGTTCATTATAAAAACCTCATCTGGAGCTGAACGTTATTAGTTACAGTGCGGACGGACTCAGGTTCTGTTACAGGTACGACTCCAGATTTTTTAGGACGTAGAGAAGTCTGGAACAGGGTCCACTCAGCCTTGAGAGACCAAACGAAGAACTGCTTGAATAAAGAAGTAGCAGAACCATCAGGACGCATCTACTGGCAATAACGGTTGGAGGGATTGTGCGACTTGCTGATCACATGTCTGACGATCACTTATTACTCCGGCATTTGCTCGACACATTTAGGGAAATCACCGAAAACGTAAATCAGAGTTGTCGGATGTGGATTCGATCCATAGTCCTCTCGAATGAGAGTTCAGTGTGCCAAACAATGCCCCACGTCGCTCGGTTCGGTAAAAAGGACTTAGTGATTGAATTTCTCTGATTCTGCTCTCATGGTCTTTTCGCAGGATATACTTAGGAAGTATGTACGCTGTCGGAATGTTAAGAATAAACCACACCGTGATGCCTAACCCCCCCTCCCCCCCCCCCCCTCCTGTATCGTCTGTCACTGGAAGTCACTAAGCATTTCCTTGGCGCTTTCGCGTTTGCTAAAGAACGTGTAATGAAACGTGCTACTGTTCTTTGGACTCTCTCTATCTCCTCCATCAGTCTTAATTTTTGCTGATCCCAGACTAATGATCATTATTCAAGTAGTCGTTTAACGACTGTTTTGTAAGCTTCCTCCTTCATGGGCGGTCTTCCAATAAATTCTAGTGTGTTTATCTATCGCTTGAGCCGTGTCCTGCAGCTACGCAGGGTCAGCCATCGTTAATCGGATTTGGTATGTGAATGTTTAAAAGGTGCCCGCAGTTTTCGGAGCTGGAGAGAGGTTGGCAGTGCCTGGGGCTGAATCATATGGCAAGTGTGGACCTGGAGAGGAGCAGTCTGTTAGCAGACGGATGGGTCCTGCCAAGATAGAGTCCGTCTCCTCCTAGGAATTCACCACGCCTCGTCTCCCGCAATTGAGGTAAGTTTCGTAACAAACCGGCGTACGAAATTCGTAAAGGATTATAGGCAGGTTGTTTCAGATTAATTAGTCAGTCAATCGCTACGGTTTTACCACGGTTTTACTATTTGGGTTCTCTTTCGGTTTACTCACTGTCCTTCCCATGCAGTCTCTCTCTGGCTCTGGCTCTGACCACTATGGGACTTAACATCTGAGGTCATCAGTCCCCTAGAACTTAGAACTACTTAAACCTAACTAAGCTAATGACATCACACAACACCCAGTCATCACGAGGAAGATAAAATCCCTGACCCCGCCGGGAATCAAACCCGGGAAACCGGGCGTGGGAAGCGAAAACCCTACCGCACGACCACGAGCTGTGGACTCCCATGCAGTCATCACCACCAATTTAACTTCACAATTAATACTCATTTAACACAATTTCTTGTCCATTCGGTCTGTTCTCTTAGAACTTTTCCGGTCCTTCCATTCCCGAAGACCCACAATAATCATACATTCATATGCGTATGTGTACTTATTCTCCCGTGACGAATGTTTGATCCTTATTTGTTCTGAGCAATCATTTGAACTTGCAACCATTAAACGCACGTAACTTGTAACCTTCATTTCATTACATTAGCTGACAGTCCATATCATTACTTAGTAATCACCAATGTTTAATCAGGACACACAGCTACAGTCCATGGGTTGGGCCAACCCTTTGCTTCTGTTTCCGTGGCACAATTCCTTTACACACAGCTGGACTATAGTGTTGGACTTGCACCTTAAGCGAAGATACTCAGTGCAAGTGCGTGGCAAACCAGATTGACTAGAGCCTTAACCCCAGTGGCGTCTTGAACACACTATACGCATCATTTCAGATATTTAATGGATGCGACTGCTTCCAATGACTGTTCGACAATCGGTGTAATCATTCAATGACGGGTCATTCGTCCTATTTATGTGCAACACGTCGTGCGTCAACTGACAATGCCTGAACCAAGTGTCGATCATCTAAATCTCTCCCTGAATATAGATACAATTTTCTAAAGTTGCGGCTTCACTGTATACAACATCATTAAAAGAAATCGTTGAAATGGCTCTGAGCACTATGGGACTTAAATGCTAAAGTCATCAGTCCCCTAGAACTTAGAACTACTTAAACCAAACTAACCTAAGGACATCACACACATCCATGCCCGAGGCAGGATTCGAACCTGCGACCGTAGCGGCCCCGCGGTTCCAGACTGAAGCGCCTAGAACCGCTCGACCACCAACATCATCATCATCATCCGTGATCGGCTTCTTGGAACTTCCGACGTTTCTCCTATGTCGTTTACATATATTGTGAATAGTAACTGTCCTGTTACACTCGCTTGGGATACGCGCGAAGTTACTTTGACATTAAGAAGGGCGTGCTAAGAATTTCTCAAACCAATGATATATCTGGTATGTTATCCGTACGATCGTATTTTGTTCGTTAACTAGAGTGCAAAAGTATATCGAACGTCTTCCTGGAGTCAAACAGCACGACACGCCGCGCGGGATTAGCCGATCGGTCTGAGGCGCTGCAGTCATGGACTGTGCGCCTGGTCCCGGCGGAGGTTCGAGTCCTTTCTCGGGCATGGGTGTGTGTGTTTGTCCTTAGGATAATTTAGGTTAAGTAATGTGTAAGCCTAGGGACTGATGACCTTAGCAGTTAAGTCCCATATGATTTCACACACATTTGAACATTTTTGAAACAACAAGACGTCAATCTAGGCGTCGGTATCTATAAATGCTGTAACACGCAAACATAAAACATGTTGCATAACTCGACAATAGTTTGACGTCAGCTGTATTGGCCAATATTTAGAGACATCCAATCTTGAAAACAGGTATGTTCTTTCCTAGTCACTAGGAACGCTTCGCTGCTCCAGAAACTTACGGTAGACTGGTGCTAGAAGAGGAGAGAGTTCTTTCGTATACTCTCTGTAGAGCCGTATAGGTATATTATAAGGTATTCTGCTATTAAGCAAATTAAGTGGGTTTCCTATGTCACAGTGACTTTTTCCGATATTTCATAGTTCATTCGATGATTCGAAGGTGAAACTGTAGTACCGTCTTCCTTAGTGAAACCTTTGCAAATAGATATATAGATATTTACTGTTTTGGCCTCTTCTCTGTCATTCATGGCTTCAAAGTAATTGTGGCCACTGACATACAAGCTCCTTGTAAATTCTGATATGGCATTCTTTCACTGCATGTTTGCACCATGGCTACAGATTCCTTGCCGAGGATGGTACAAAATGTTGTCAGAGGGAGACGATGAAAGGGCGAAGATAGTTTTCTGAAGAGAGTCCAGTGAAAGGAGCTACACTTCAAAAACCATGCATTAGAACCACACATGATATATGTGAATTGTTCAACTAGAAACAATAACAACAGCGACATTAAGAGGACGCGGCAGAGGTGACTGCGTGAAATCTAACCGCATAGGAGACAACACAAAAACAGAGGAGAAGATTGGACAAAATATCACAACACAAACCACCATGTATACTGAATAACGTGTATGTGAAAGTCCGCAAGCAGATGAAATGCCAGCCAGAACCAGTTAGTTGCTGTAGACAGGAAGGACAACGTCACAAACACTGTAGATCAAGATTGTCGACATTTTCAGCAATGAGACGAAGAAAGATTCGTTTAGATTCTCCGCAACACAGAGCGACTAATGGAGTGGGAAGTGCTCCGACGCGTACTACAAATCAAGAGATCATTGCGGACACATTCAGCATTGAGACAGAAGAAGGATTCGTTTTTCATTCTCAGCAACACAGAGCGACGAATGGAGAAGGAACTACGGCACGCGTCAGCGAAAGAGATGACGTCAGCAACAGTGAGAGAGGCTGGGGGGTGGTGAGTGAAGAGGGCAGCGACTGCAGAGGGTCTGACGTCATACGCATCCGCAAGATAAAACCACGAGCGAACTCAGCAACGACGTTAGTCGATGCGACGTCACTCAAGACAACACGATGTGGGAAATGGAGTGTACGGAATTGGATCGGAACAGCAACAAAGGCTACAATTTATTGCACATAAAATCATTGCAAATTTAAAGTTTTAGAGAAAGTAAATCTCAGATGAAAGAAATATAAACATTCAGAGGCTTTACTTGTCACCACAGTGTCATATAATGAAAAAGTCTGCAGACCGTTAAACTGACCGTTAATTTGTGGGAGTAGAAGTGCCTGATGAAAAAAGAGAAAAGGGAGAGGATGATCACATGACATCAACAGGAAAGCGAAGATGAAGATGCCAAAGTAGAAGAGCAATGGGAGGAGGACAACCAGTTTTGGGAGGAGGAAGAAGCTGAAGAGGGAGACACATATGAGTGGAAAGGATGGAAGGTAACGGCAGTGAGAAGGATGAGGATGCAAATGATGGAAGAGACGAAGATTTTAATAAAAATGAAGAAGAGGAGGCAGAGGACGAGTGAGGAGAAGAGAAACCAGAATGGGGTACAGACGAAGATGGCAGGGAGAGGGAAGGTGAAGGTTCTGGACAGAGAGAAGAACGAAAAGAGGCAAGGGAGGGAGAGTAGTACAGAAGATTTAAAAGAAGAAAAAGAATTTGAAGCCATAATAGATTTCATAGAGAGTTGTATAAGTTCAAAGGAGCTAGGAATTGTCAGACTACCACAAGCTGATTTGACTGAGTGCAGTCGGAAGAATCATAAAATATTTGTGAAGAAGAAGAAAGAGAAGATTACGATGTCACTGACGATCTAAAGTACCGATGTATATATCAAAGCAAACGATTAAAAAAACCGCCAGACAAACAAAGAGGATCCAGCAAGGCGGAAATACTAATGTTGTGCACACGTAAAGAAGAATTTTTATTAACTAAAGCTGAAAGGTGGGGAGGCAAATGATAGTCGGTCCCTAGCAGAGATGAAATTTTGCAGAATGCTGATAACAGCTCTTGTAGACAGTGGCAGTATAGTTGCAGCCATCTCAGAGGTGTTGTACCAATATGTGACTAAGAACAGCAAGATAGTAACGAAGCCAGTACCAAAAGTCAGAACTGAAAGCACTACAGGAACGTTGACTGAAGTTTTACAGAACAAATTTACATAACCATTAATCTGGGAGATTTTGAAGTAGAGCAAGACATTTTATTAGTGCCGAAGTTCGCTATAGATACTGCATTAGGAATGGATATGCTGAGCAAGTGTGAAGCTAAAGAAGACTTTGATTGTGTGCATGTGGAGCTTGCAATAAATGGCAGGACTGAAAGAGCATCCTTTCACAGAGTTATATTGAAAGAGGAGGCATGAATATGTGGATTAAATTTCGTAGAGTGCAAATGGAATGATTTTGCTGGGCAGGAATCATGTCGCAACTATGGGACAGCAACAGTCAACAAGACAGTAGAGGAGCAAATAATGGTAAACGTAAACAGTACTGGAACTATCACTACCGCAGTGCCCGCATCTCGTGGTCGTACGGTAGCGTTCTCGCTTCCCACGCCCGGGTTCCCGGGTTCGATTCCCGGCGGGGTCAGGGATTTTCTCTGCCTCGTGATGGCTGGGTGTTGTGTGCTGTCCTTAGGTTAGTTAGGTTTAAGTAGTTCTAAGTGCTAGGGGAGTGATGACCATAGATGTTAAGTCCCACAGTACTCAGAGCCTTTTGAACTACCGAAGAAGGCAGTCATTGAAGGGGTTTATTCAGCCTACAGCAGTCTTGTGTTTGTTGTAAATAAAGAAGATGGATCAATACATGTAGTTTTGGATGCCAAAATTGGCAAGCGAGATAGAAAAATATTAAAGCATTGCATCATTCACAAGTGAAGAAGATTCAGACTGGAAAATTTATGCGTCTGAAAAATTTATTGACAAATTAATTGATTACATGCATCCTGGAACTTGAACATGTCTGTCAAAGTTTTCAAGAATACGAGGAGGACAAAGCAGCCCGTTAGTACTTTAGAGAGTTGCCAAAACGTGAAAAGCATGAATAAATCGATTCAAGGAAAATGAAAACCTTTCAAGAAGATGAAGTGTTTGAACTAGCAGCCATAGATTTGTTTGATCTTAACCCTAGAACTATTGGAGGAGGCTGATGCATTTTTGTCAAGTCTTATAATTTAATGAGTTCATTAAACTATATCGAATCATTACTGCGAGCGTCAGGGCAGTTGCGGCAATAGTTAACTGATACTATGAAGAATTAGGTAACCTAAAGTAATAATATCAGACATTGAAACAAAATTTATGTCCAGGGAGTAGGAGAATAAGTTAACATCTCTTGACATAAAAATATTACATACAACACGCTAATATCCAGCGAGTAACAATCAAAACGTTGTATGAGAGTAATATCATGACTGGCGAAAATCTATTGTTTGGATAATACACTGCTTGGAGAAAGTATATTCAACAATTTGAAAAGTCACTAACTGCATACCTCATGAAAGTACAGATCAGACACTGTATTTAATAACAAAAGGAGAACTACCACTCAATTTGACCAGAGAGAATGTGGACTCACCCCAGCAAAGGAGAATTTTAATCGAAGATTTAAGAGGAACTGTCAGAAGAAAGTGTGAAAAGGAGGTGACATGATGGAAAAGCTGGCACGGTGGAGGAATGAAGCATACATAATTCCGAATTAGGGACTTAATCCTAGTGAGGTCATAAGAAATCCACCTAGGAAATAGCAGCAACTGGAAAGTTTATTGCTTTATACGGGGAAGTTTTACAGTTTCTAGGAAAACCATTGAAAATGTATAAAAATTCACTGACGTGGAGTCAAACGAAAGACATGAGATACGAAACATCACAGACTACACAAATATTGTCGAAAGAGAGACAAGATGAAAAAACGATTTTTAAGAGAATTTGTTTACAAGGACAATTTTTGCAGTTTTCTGTTCATAGTTAGTTCTATGTATTACGTATTGTTTCACTTTGATCACCTTTACGTATTACCGTGAAAAGAATCCAATGAGAACCAGTACATCGGTTATAACTCTCAGCGCAACGCAGTACACTGACACCAGATGTTAGTGTTTAAAGAGAATGGAATGCTTCATCTTGCAGGAGAGAGTGCTAAAAGCAGTGGAGAAGTGTTGATAAACATAGAGGTGTGGCATATGAATCATATACTGCTAGGCAACAGCATGAGCGGCTGAAGCATGGCTACGTCACAGACTGTTGATAAACATTCGGAGCAACCAGCAAACTGAAAGGCGCGTAGGGTACTCTCAAGTAGCGATATTAATGCGCGGGAGTGTGACTGTGTAAAAGCTTATTTCAATTTTGTTAGTTATTTCAAACATATAAATGAAACTGTAACAGAGCCATGTATCTTTAGAATATTCTAACAAGAATAATTGTGTGTTATTCCGCTTCCTGAGATACGTGTAATAGAGATTTTCTTCAACACAAAATAAAACTATACATCTTCAATGATTAACAACATATGTAATGAAAATTTTGTATAATTTTTATATCCTTGATTTTATTTTATTTGTATTCATGTGTAAATAATACGTATTGTTCTATAAATTTGCTGTAATGTTTTGTGTGATTATAATTGTATGCAATTCAAACGAAAAAAAAAAAACGATTTAGGACAAGTTTTGCTGCGCAGAAGTTTGCTAAGCAGAAAGTGACAGATGACAGGTGGCCGTCTGTGGTGGTGCTCGATAATGTAATGATGGACGGATGACGACATGTCGTTTAACTAATGAAAAGAGCGATCATTCCGAGGAAAGGGAGGAAGTTTCTTTCTTATGAAAGTCAGGTTTTACGAAGAGGAGGCAGTTGACAGACATTGGGGATTTTCAGTGTTTTGATATCCCACTCGCATTATCGCCAATGTAGTCGCTTCGTGTTATCATTTTACGTATGGCGTGCGCCCTGACCAGTTCCTGTAATCTTAAGATGACCACCACAGACGACATATGTCATTGAAATTTGAAAATAAAACTCTTACAACCAAGACTATATATTTACCTCAAATTTTACACTGATTGCTGTATCAGCTGAGATCATGCAATGGAAGAAATTTTAGTAGTATTGAACGAAAGGGAGCAGATTGATTACGAAGTGACGAAGGAACACAGAAGTTTTCGGAAAATATCACTGAAGCATTGTTGTTGTAAAATAATAAATTTCGAGAACATACTCATTTTTTTGAGAGTGTCAGTGAAGAAGAGGAGATTCTATAAGGTAAGACTGCAAGAAAGAAGATACCAAGAAAGAAGTTTCTAAACGCTAAAAGTTAGTTCTAGATTGAGCTAGAAGAATTAAGACATGAAAACTACTGGAAAGAAACAGGCGTCGTCACAGAACATGAGTACCTGATGAATTCTCTGAGACAGTGTACTGAACATCTATTGACTTTATTTTGGTTGTGAAGAGACTGCAAACTATAGTTGTGATACGGACGGAGTGTTGTAAAAAGTGATTGTAAAGCTATATTTCGTACTTGGAGAATTTGAATTATAAACGCAATATCAGTTCAAAAATCAGCTGTTGTGAGGACGTGAAGAGTGAGAGTTTAAAATAAAATCGACACCAAAGTATTGAAGTAAATCACTACAATTGAGTCTATTTGTGCACAAGACAGTATACATTCCTCATCCCCAGCACACCATGGTCCCCTACTCTTTATACAAGAATTTGAAAGATCTTTACATTGAGATTGATATGACGGGAGAATGCATCGGAATGACAGTGGTGATTATTTCCACTTCCTAAATTATTTGTTCATTTTCAGGATAGATTTATCGCATTTTATCATCTCCAAACTTCACTGATAACATCTCACTTGCTACAGGATCAGTGATCATCAGCCGCTACGAAAGGTTTCAGGTGGACAAGCAAGTGATACATCTTTTTGGGTAATGGACATTGTTTGACACTCAGTAAATATTTATCTTGCAATAGACTTTCCTTGCAGACATTAATAAAGTTATACATTGAAACTAGAGACAGTTGTCCAGAAGAGTAATAGTTAGGATAGGTATCTACTATCTCACTTACAGTTATATGTTGCTATCAGACTACTGACAGTGAAATGACATTTACGTGAGTGTTAACTGCTAAACGGAATGACATTTTTCATCTTAGTTAGTTGTAAATAGGCCCATTTACAATAGTGCTGTCCACATACATTTAACCACATCAGTATATGACTGATACAATCCCACGGCCTACATGAATAACCAGAACATTATAACCAACGACCTACTGTAGATAGTTTTATGCGGAAGTGACTCAGTAATGCCATTAATTCTTATTAGTTTATACGCCTATAAAATTACTTAAGAAAATCCTCATACATTGATGTAAAACCATTCAGTCGCTAGACAGTTCATGTTGCAAGCCTGATCCCGTACACATTTTACGTGCAGACTGTTCATTAAATGTCAACAGTTTGCATTATTTCAATATTCATTGTTCTATATAGACGAAAAATGCGCAAAATATATTGACATACTTCAACGCGATCGAAATGGAAAAGTTCATCGAAGTAGTTACATAATTGTGACTGTGATTTCATATTTTTACCGGTTATAGTGTAAGTGTGCTACGCACAACCCTGCCACAGTCAAGGGCAGAAGTGAAGCTAGCCGTTTATAGGCTCAACACAAGCATTGCTATAATACTGACTTATTTTTGGCTCTGAGCACTATGCCACTTAACTTCTAAGGTCATCAGTCGCCTAGAACTTAGAACTAATTAAACCTAACTAACCTAAGGTCATCACACACATACATGCCCGAGGCAGGATTCGAACCTGCGACCGTAGCGGTCGCTCGGCTCCAGATTGTAGCGCCTAGACTGTAGTGGTCTACCCATCTAATTTTGAGCACTCTTCTGTAGCACCAAATTTCGAAAGGTTCTCTTCTCTTCTTGTCCAACCTATTTATCGTCCATGTTTCACGTCTATACATGCCTATACTCCATACAAATACGTCCAGAAAAGACTTCCTGGCATTTAATTCTATACTCAGTGTTAACAAATTTCTCTTCCTCAGAAACGCTTTTCTTGCCGTTGCTGTCTGCATTTTATCCTCCATACTTCAACCGTCATCAGTTATTTTGCTTCCCAAATAGCAAAACTCATCCACTACTTTAAGAATCTCATTTCCTAATCTAATTTCCTCAGCATCACCTGATTTAAATGGGATTACATTGCATTATTCTCTTTTTGCTTTTGTTTATGTTCACCTTATATCCTCCTTTCAAGACACTGTTCAATCCGTTCATTTGGTCTTCAACGTCCTTTGCTGTCTCTGATAGAATTACAATGTCGTCGGCGAACCTCGATGTTTTTACTTCTTCTCCATGGATTTTAATTTCTACTCCAAATTTTTCTTTTGTTTCCTTTATTGCTTGCTCAATATACAGACTGAATTACATCGGAGATAGGCTACAACCCTGTCTAACTCCCTTCTCAACCACTGCTTCCCTTTAATGCTCCTCGACTCTTATAACTGCCGTCTGGTTTATGTACAAATTGTAAATAGCCTTTCGCTACCTGTGTTTTAACCCTGCCACCTTTAGAATTTGAAAGACAGTATTCCAGTCAACATTGTCTAAAGCTTTCTCTAAGTCTACAAATGCTAGAAACGTAGCTTTGCCTTTCCTTAATCTAGCTTCTAAGACAAGTCGTAGAGTCAGTATTGCCTCATGCGTTCCAACATTTCTACGGAATCCAAACTGATCTTCCCCGAGGTCGGCTTCTACCAGTTATACATTCGCCTGTAAAGAATTCGTGCTAGTATTTTGCAGATGTGTTTTATTAAACTGATATTTCGGTAATTTTCACTTCTGTCAACAGCTGCTTTCTTTGAGATTGGAATTACTATATTCTTCTTGAAGTCTGAGGGTATTTCGCCTGTCTTAAACATCTTGCTCACCAGATGGTAGAGTTTTGTCATGGCTTGCTCACCCAAAGCTATCAGCAGTTCTAATGAAATGTCTACTCCCGGTGTCTTGTTTCGACTTAGGTCTTTCAGTGCTTTGTCACATTCTTCACGCAGTATCATATCTCCCATCTCATCTTGATCTACGACCTCTTCCATTTCCATAACATTGCCCTCAAGTACATCGCTCTTGTACAGAACCTTTATATACTCCTTCCACTTTTCTGCTTTCCCTTCTTTGCTTAGGAATGGTTTTCCATCAGAGCTCTTGATATTCATACAGAAAAAGGTATCTTTAATTTTCCTGTAGGCGGTATCGATCTTACACCTAGTGATATATGTCTCCATATCCTTATATTTTTCCTCTAGCGATCCCTGCTTGGCCATTTTGCACTTCCTGTCGATCTCTTTTTTTAGAAGTTCTAAAAACAGAGAAAGCATAACTACTCTTTAGTGCTTTGTACCACGTCCAAATTTCGTCGAATGGTTCTGAATGGACCCTAGTGGGTCTAGCTTGTACACGGGACCAAAACTACTCCACAATGTCTTCAGACAGGAGCTGAAATGTCCGAGGGTGTCAATAGTGTCAAGGATAGTCAAGAACGCCTTCTTGTTGTTCATCTCACTGCGAACTATCATTTTGACCGGTAAAATGTATGGGAATAAAAGCCGCAAGGAAAGGGGCAGATTTATTGATGCCACTTATGCCACCTTTTAAGTTCTTTTCGTGTAGATTCTGAGGAGCGGTGTGTCTGAAATGTTTCTCTCGGCCACTCATAGGAAAACCACGTGATTTCAACGCTGGGTGTGGCGGTTGTGGGTAAGAGGGGCTCTGACGACCTTCCCATCCGGTGACCCGTCTACGGTGGTATTGGTCAGAGTTACAGTGAAATATGGTGCCAGTGTGACATCATTAAGCCACCTTACAGCTTAAATGAACTTCTGAGCTGTGGCTCTTTTTCGCATGTTTCGACACATGGCTGTTTGAAGCGTCACCGTGAACAAGGGTGAGGTCGCAGGGCGCCATGCTTTTGGACTATTACAGAGGCACGTTGTAGGCACCGTTGAGCCAAATTTCACACTTATACATTGCAATGACAAGCAATTACTTGGTTCTGAAAAAGTGATCCTTTAATTCTGTTGTGCAGTGTAATGTTCTCTGTTACCACACACACAAGAATATGATTTAAAAATAGAATGTTACTGAGGTCAATAAAGCACTGATAACACGAAAACTAAGATTCACCACCTGAAACAGGTGAGCACGAATGACAATCATCTCATAAGCCACATACGAAAACACAAAGCCGTGACGCGTACACAGTAATTACTCTTATTTCGCGAGATGCAACATAACTAACCTGGTTATAAGTGAACCATCAATCACTTAGGCAAAAACTTAGAAATCACAGAACCTAATCAACTAAAAACATTGCGCTTTCAAACAGTTAATAACCCCGATTTCCACTCGCCTAAGTTGCAAGTTCTTACTCTGTTTTGTGTATTGGAATGTGGGAAGCTGCAAGCGATGCGGACTGTGGCCCCAAAATATCATGCAGCGGTCCTCCAAGCCATAAATCTGCCATCCCCTTCTGGAGTCAAAGTACCAGTGTTGTCGTCCCACTGTCGAAAACATACGTGTGAGGTCCACCCAAGATGAAGAGCCATACTCCACCGTTTACCAGAAGGAACTATATTATTCCTGTGCTCTCTGCAGCATCTGCATAACTCTTTCCTTCAGAAAAGTCCCGATACGTGCTGGCCATTGATATTATTTGTAACAATCGAACAAACTTCACATCTGGGAGAAGTTTTATAACACTACCTAGTCGGCTGCCTTCCAGTGTACACTATGCTTTAGTGCTGATTTCCAACGCATCAGTTAAGACTTTACTACAACATTCTGATCCCCCGTGCCTGAAATTGTCAGAAACTGGCATCCTGCTTCCCACTTTCTGCTACATTTTTAACATTATCTTATGAAATTTCTGGCTACTATTTTCTAAATGTGTGGCAGTTTATCCCGTGTGGAGTGGCGCAGGGACGTCGGAATATCGTCCTTATAAAGAAAGGCAAGAATGTCTAAGCGAAACACAACTACATCCCTTTCCATGAGACAACAGAAATCTGTATCTGCGAATGGCCTGTCACTCCACTGCTTCTGGGAAGCTACCAGCCAGAGAATAATACCTTCTTTAGAGCTATGCTTTGGCCAGATGGGTCGACTTGTAAAATGGTAATATTCTAGACAGGGCCAGGTTCTCATTATGGCTCATTACTAGAATTTTGTAGTTACAGACACTGACCACATACCGTGCAGGGCAGAGCTAGTGGAAGAAATCTGCCATGCGCCCAGGATTACAGTACCTGGCCGCCCCTGCCTATCTGCAGCGACCAGACCCAACATACCTCCCTAAACTTAAGTTCTTTCTCCACTGAAATCCGGGCTGCGTTCCCCAAGGAACTCCATAGAGCACTACACCTCTGTTCTTCCCTCAGCTCATGATGATCCCATCTAAAATGTGCAACTACAGAAATATGCTACATGCAAACCCCCACCAGAATAGAGAAAATATTAAGATAGGAGATGTCAGACTAATCCTTATAATCACTGCTACCACCAATGATCAGCATGAAATATTTATTAATCAGCAGGAATATAACTCACGCTGAGATGATCTGAATTTAAGCGTAATGAAACATGAAATGTGTCAGTGCAGTAATGGACTGACTTATTGCAAGTACTATTGTTTTTCCCAAATACTGTATTCACATTCGCTTCAGGTTGCTGGGTAATGCATGCGAATATGGATGGTAATTGGATATGCAGCTCACATTGACGTCTGCTGGGTACAGGCCAGCTATAACTGACCACTTGAAGAAATAATTATCGTTCTTTGAATCTACATTTACCACAACTTGGTTGTTTGACATAAAGTTTTGTAATTTTCTGTACATCTTCCATAAAAAATGCTTATTTATATTCTCATTAACGTAAGGTATTAAAATTTCTTTTAGCATCCAACTGGATTTATGAACTGGGAATACTACAGCTTTTTTTTACGTTAGTCTGTAATATTCCTTGAATAGCGTTCTCTGATGTCATCAGATAGTGATAGGGACACATTCCCACAGGTCGTGGACGTCTGCCTAACTTCAACTCATTTGGGAAGTAGGAATTTTCAAACAAGTGATACATTATCTTAATCAGGCAACTGAACCAGCATTCTTCATGATTGATAACTGAAATGTGTCAAGAAAGTCTTCGGGATCATTAAAGCCTTTAATATTGGTTATTACTCCAGCATATAGCGGACTTTTAAAATCAGGACCCACAAAAATCCATGAAGAGTATCATCACCGTCTTTAATACATTTTGCAATGGATGCACTCGTTATGTATTATTATATACTACTGCTGAGAGTACTAAACTATCTACAGCAGCTCCTCGTCTTCACCAACAGCTTGCAAATGAAGATTCTGGAATTTTGTGACTATGTTTTATAGTTGCAAGAAGAATAAGATTCTCTTAAACTGTATGAACACCGTAGCACAATAAGTATAACAATTGAGACTCTTGGTAGTAACATTCTTTACACCTACATTCTGAATCTGAGGACAGTTATGTATGTGTATACATAAATTCTCTTAATGACACACGCACACAGGACAAGTAATAGTGCCACAAACATCATTAATGATTTACAGCTACTGACTGTCTTGGTTTTAATATCTATCTTCCTGTTCACTCAGAAAGGTTTCAGACAAATCGAGGCATGATGACGTTTGCACATGTGAATTCAAGGAATTGTTGAAGCAATCTTCAAGCATGTCATATTTCACCAGATCGACTTCAGTGAACAAGCAAGAAGCATGTGCTCCATCGCCTGTGGACAGTGTACCTTCATGCAACAAATATGGTTCAGAAATACCTAATGAAATTCCGATTCATTCGATACTTTTCAGTTCTTTATTGCACTTGCAGTAACTCAGTTACATATCGGGACTTAGAGGTATTTTTCCGATTATATCATAACTTGTCACATTCTTTCAACACTTCCAACGTTTTTCGATTTTACTGTAGCTAAAGGACTTTTTAAATGCTTTTCGATATTATTCGATACCTTCCAAAATGTTTTATAGTGTTAACAGATGGCTTCACAGAAATGTCAACTGGCTTTTAGCAATAACCACAGGCTTTACATTAATATCAATGAAAGCTATGTCTCACAAACTTCGATTTGTGTATGAATATGTGGAAGTTTTCTGAGATACTTGTGTCATAAAATTAGCGTCACCATCGTTCCCTTAGGGCCAACTGCACTGCTGTTAATTTTATGATACCAGCATCTCTGAAAATGGGGAAGAGCAGAGGGAGATGCATGAGGGGTAAGAAGGAGGGAGGGGAAGCAGTAGAGGAGTATGGCGGTGGAATAGGAGAGAGGGGGAAAGAGGCATGGACGAGGGTGAGAAGGTGAGGGGGAGAGAAGTTCATGGCCACATTTGATCTAGAACTGCCACTGCGTTCCTACTCTAACCCATATATGACATGATCCGATTTGTTCACAGGTATCGATGCATCTGTTGTTGACAACCGCAAGCGAAGGCTTCGTTTCTCTAAGCAAGATGTAGTTTCCATTCCAAGTTCATTATGAATACTTTAGCAGACTTTTTTGAGTTTGCTTAAGCATCAAAGGTTCCACATGGGGTTAGTGGTAACTTTTCTGCTCTTTAAGGTATTCATAACGATAACAAAGAATTTTGCAAAGTAGAGAAGAGTAATTAGCTGAGTTTTGGCAACACAATTAGAAATAAAAAGGAGGTCAATGTCCAATCAATATTTTGGTCATTAGAGATGCAGAACAGAATTAGGCATGGAAAAAATGGGGTACAAATTTGATTGTATCGTTTTCTAAAGGTCTGTACTAACAATCATCTCTTTAGATTTAGGGAAACAAGGGAAAAGCATAAAAAAGGGTGGTTAGGTTGGTGTACAAGCTCTAGAACCCTTATATTTGGTGCAATCAAGTTTACCACGTCATCCCATCTCTCAGGGAAATCTCTGTTCAGAGGAAAAAGATAAAGACTCTCGAAATACTCGGCTGATAAACCAAACGGCTAAACGAATAACCTTTAGGAAATGCACCGCAGTTGAAAATGCGAAAGATTTGGATGCGAAATGCAAAAACGACGAGTAGATTTTGTGTCCCAAATGCAGTGGGAAGACTGATAGAAACCGATCTCGGAGAGGAGCAATGAGTTCTGGAGATATATTGGAACACGCGAAACTTAACTTAGAAGATGAACTAAAGAAAGACAACCCATTCTCTGCCACCTGTATATTTGGAGAAAGTTTTTAAAATTGCCGAATGGAAAACATTTTTTAACATTCTGAAGGTAGTGAGAATAGAATACAGGAAGTGGAAGGTTAATCATAGTTTGTACAGAAACCATACTGCAGCTATAAGAGACAAACGATATGAAAGGAAAGTAACAGTTGAAATTGGAGTGGGCCACAATTGTAGTCTCTACTGAAGGAGACAAGACGAGTTTTGATATTTGAGCAACAAAATGACTGACGATGGTCGAAGGAGAGAGGATATACACTCCTGGAAATGGAAAAAAGAACACATTGACACCGGTGTGTCAGACCCACCATACTTGCTCCGGACACTGCGAGACCGCTGTATAAGCAATGATCACACGCACGGCACAGCGGACACACTAGGAACCGCGGTGTTGGCCGTCGAATGGCGCTAGCTGCGCAGCATTTGTGCACCACCGCCGTCAGTGTCAGCCAGTTTGCCGTGGCATACGGAGCTCCATCGCAGTCTTTAACACTGGTAGCATGCCGCGACAGCGTGGACGTGAACCGTATGTGCAGTTGACGGACTTTGAGCGAAGGCGTATAGTGGGCATGCGGGAGGCCGGGTGGACGTACCGCCGAATTGCTCAACACGTGGGGCGTGAGGTCTCCACTGTACTTCGATGTTGTCGCCAGTGGTCGGCGGAAGGTGCACGTGCCCGTCGACCTGGGACCGGACCGCAGCGACGCACGGATGCACGCCAAGACCGTAGGATCCTACGCAGTGCCGTAGGGGACCGCACCGCCACTTCCCAGCAAATTAGGGACACTGTTGCTCCTGGGGTATCGGCGAGGACCATTCGCAACCGTCTCCATGAAGCTGGGCTACGGTCCCGCACACCGTTAGGCCGTCTTCCGCTCACGCCCCAACATCGGGCAGCCCGCCTCCAGTGGTGTCGCGACAGGCGTGAATGGAGGGACGAATGGAGACGTGTCGTCTTCAGCGATGAGAGTCGCTTCTGCCTTGGTGCCAATGATGGTCGTATGCGTGTTTGGCGCCGTGCAGGTGAGCGCCACAATCAGGACTGCATACGACCGAGACACACAGGGCCAACACCCGGCATCATGGTGTGGGGAGCGATCTCCTACACTGGCCGTACACCTCTGGTGATCGTCGAGGGGACACTGAATAGTGCACGGTACTTCCAAACCGTCATTGAACCCATCGTTCTACCATTCCTAGACTGGCAAGGGAACTTGCTGTTCCAACAGGACAATGCACGTCCGCGTGTATCCCGTGCCACCCAACGTGCTCTAGAAGGTGTAAGTCAACTACCCTGGCCAGCAAGATCTCCGGATCTGTCCCCCATTGAGCATGTTTGGGACTGGATGAAGCGTCGTCTCACGTGGTCTGCACGTCCAGCACGAACGCTGGTCCAACTGAGGCGCCAGGTGGAAATGGCATGGCAAGCCGTTCCACAGGACTACATCCAGCATCTCTACGATCGTCTCCATGGGAGAATAGCAGCCTGCATTGCTGCGAAAGGTGCATATACACTTTACTAGTGCTGACATTGTGCATGCTCTGTTGCCTGTGTCTATGTGCCTGTGGTTCTGTCAGTGTGATCATGTGATGTATCTGACCCCAGGAATGTGTCAATAAAGTTTCCCCTTCCTGGGACAATGAATTCACGGTGTTCTTGTTTCAATTTCCAGGAGTGTATAAAGCACACTGGCAAAGGCAAGAAACGTCGTTTTGAAAAAGGGATGGCAGTTGATATCAAGTGTAAATTTGTTTGGAAGTCTTTTGTGAACGAACCTGTCTGGAAGTGTAAGACGGAGAATGAACAACTCAGATAGAGAGAAAGTAGAAGCTCTTAAGAAATCTGATGCTGCAGAAGAGTGCTGGAAGGTAGATGGATAGATAGGATAACTAATGAAGAGGGAAGAAAAGAAGTTTGCTGCACAACTTAGCTAAAAGAATGGATCGGTTGATAGGACACATTCTGAGGTATCAAGGAATTGGCAGTTTGGCAACGGAGGGGAGAGCTGGTAGGGGAGGGGGGATGGTAAAAATGGTAATGAGATTCCAACGGATGACTACAGTAAGAGTTTCAAACACATTAAGACTGCAGCAGCTACGCCGAAGCGTAACCGAAATGAAGAAGCTTGTACGGGTACTAGTAGAGTAGCGTCAAAAACTGCATTAAATCACACTTTGGGCTGAAGAACGCGACACGTTAGTCAGTAGTCATGATTAGACAGAGAAAAAGAAAAAAAATTGAGTAATGATGGGGTAGTGGTAGCTTTGTTGATGGTTTTGAGGAATATTTGTTGCCTGTGGTGGGTAGCAGAGTAAAGACAGAAGAGAATGAAACTTCCTGACAGATTAAAACTGTGTGCCGGAACTCGGGACCTTTGCCTTTCGCGGGTAAGTGCTCTACAGAAGAGAATGGATGGCTAAAAGCAGAAATATGAATTGCACTTAAAACGTTCAGTACATGCGGCAGTACCGTGTAGGGGAGAGTCGGTTAAGAACGTGCTCTTAACATATTTTTTCGGTGAAAAAACTAATTTTATTCCAAAATGAATGAAAGTCCTCTGAACATGCATTTTATCTAGCAAACCAGCTTTTTCAAGATTATGAAAACTTAAATCTAACACAAATTATTTGTTTTGACAGTTTTTAAAAGATTAAATTCGCGCATTCCTAGGTACCTTGTCGGTAAAGCTGCGCAGGATGCCTGCTAAGACCGCAAAAATCTTTAACAGTGATCACAAATGTTAAGTACTGAGTCTGCATAATCTGAACACATCTCGTGCCACCACTATTAACTCTGTCCACACTGAAGTCAACAATCTTCGAAGCTCTCACGGCAAACGTTTCTTCTTCTTCTTTTCTTTGTATCTTCACATAGCAGTTGGCGTATCATTTTGAAATATATATATATATATATATATATATATATATATATATATATATATATATATATATATATATATACGCACACAGGGTGGTCCATTGATCGTGACCGGGCCAAATATCTCACGAAATAAGCGTCAAACAAAAAAACTACAAAGAACGGAACTTGTCTAACTTGAAGGGGGGAAACCAGATGGAGCTATGCTTGGCCCGCTAGATGGCGCTACCATATGTCAAACGGGTATCAACTGCGTTTTTTTTTTTTAAATAGGAACCTCCATTGTTTATTACATATTCGTGTAGTACGTAAGAAAATATGAATGTTTTAGTAGGACAACTTTTTTCGTTTTGTGATAGATGGCGCTGTAAAAGTCACGAACATATGGCTCGCAATTTTAGACGAATAGTTGGTAACAGGTAGGTTTTTTTAAATTAAAATACAGAACGTAGGTACGTTTGAACATTTTATTTCGGTTGTTTTCCAATGTGGTACATGTACCTTTGTGAACTTATAATTTCTGAGAAAGCATACTGTTACAACGTGATTACCTGTAAATACCACATTAATACAATAAATGCTCAAAATGATGTCCGTCAACCTCAGTGCATTTGGCAATACGAGTAACGTCATTCCTCTCAACAGCGAGTAGTTACCTTTCGTAATGTTCGCACATTCATTGACAATGCGCTGACACATGTTTTCAGGCGTTGTCTGTGGATCACGATAGCAAATATCCTTTAACTTTCCCCATAGAAAGAATCTGGGGACGTCAGACCAGGTGAACGTGCGGGCCATGGTATGGTGCTTCGACGACCAATCCACCTCTCATGAAATATGCTATTCAATACCGCTTCAACCACACGCAAGCTATTCATGCAGTGAAACATCTTGTAGTAACATCGGTTGAAAATTACGTAGGAAATCAACATACATTGCACCATTTAGATTGCCATCGAAAAAAATGGGGACCAGACATCCTTCCTCCCATAATGCCGCACCATACATTAACCCGCCAAGGTCGCTGATGTTCAGTCATTTTCCGTTGCCTAATAGTGCTTATTATGCCAGTTTACGTTACAGCTGTTGGTCAATGACGCTTCGTCGCTAAATAGAACGCGTGCAAATAATCTGTCGTCGTCCCGTAATTCCTCTTGTGCCCAGTGGCAGAACTGTATACGACGCTCAAAGTCGTCGCCATGCATTTCCTGGTGCACAGAATTATGGTACGGGTGCAATCGATGTTGATGTAGCATTCTCAACACCGAGGTTTTTGAGATTCCCAATTCTCGCGCAGTTTGTCTGCTACTGATGTCCGGTTTAGCCGCGACAACAGCTAAAACACCTACTTGGGCATCATCATTTGTTGCAGGTCGTGGCTGACGTTTCACATTTGGGTGAACACTTCCTGTTTCCTTAAATAACGTAACTATCCGGCGAACGGTCCGGACACTTGGATGATGTCGTCCAGGATACCGAGCAGCATACATAGCACACGCCCGTTGGGCAATTTGATCACAACAGTCATACATGAACACGATATCGACCTTTTCCGCAATTGGTAAACGGTCTAATTTAACACGGGTAATGTATCACGAAGCAAATACCGTGCGCACTGGCGGAATGTTACGTGATACCACGTACTTACACGTTTGTCACTATTACAGCGCTATCTATCACAAAGCGAAAGAAGTGGTCCAACTAAAACATTCATATTTCTTTACGTACAACACGAATATGAAATAAAAAATAGGGGTTCCTGTATAAGAAGACGCAGTTGATATCCGTTTGACCTATGACAGCGCCATCTAGCGGGCCAACCATAGCGCCATCTCGATTCCCCCTTCAAGCTAGACGAGTTTCGTTCTTTGTAGATTTTTCGTTTGATGCTTATTTCGTGAGAAATTTGGCCCGGTCACTATCCATGGACCACCCTTATATATATATATATATATATATATATATATATATATATATATATGGCGCTGCCATAGGTCAAACAGATATCAACTGCGTTTTTTAAAATAGGAACCCCCATTTTTTTAATTACATATTCGTGTAGTACGAAAAAAATATAAATCTTTTAGTTGGACCACTTTTTTCGCTTTGTGATAGATAGCGCTGTAATAGTCACAAACGTATAAGTACGTGGTATCAAGTAACATTCCACCAGTGCGGACGGTATTTACTTCGTGATATATTACCCGTATCTTGTCTTCCTCTATTTCAAGCTTTCTTTTCACAGATTTTTCCTTAAGCTCCATCGTTTCATCTCTTTCTTTTCTCCTTTCTTGCTTCTCTCAAAGTTCTTTCTCCTTGTTTTGCTTTTTCTTCTTACAGTACAATTTTAAATGGCCAGCTTGATACTGTTTCAGACTTATGTGCATTGTCTGGCCTTTTTTCAACTTTTTTCTTCAGCAAGGAGTGAACATCAAGAAGCTGAGGCGTTTATTCTTCTTTGAGTAGTCTTTAGCCGTCTTAAGAAGGCCTGAGTAAGCAGGCTTCGTTTTTTGGTTTTCGACGTCTTTGAATGTTTTTACTGCATCTGTTTTCAAATTTACCTTGTTTCTGATCTAATTTAAACTTAATCGGAACAGTAATTTTAGCACCAGTTAATCTTGCCGATAGACCTGGTTCAGATATGGAATCATTAAATCTTTCATTGCACAGGGTTTTCAAATTCTTGTCTTTTCTTTATATCCTTTGGATATCCTGCTGCAATGAGAAACCTCAGGTTTGTTTTTATCAAAGCTTGCAATGACACCAATGAAGTCATCATTAATTCGGACAGTTGGCTCATCTTCTGCCTCTCCAAAGTAATTTGCAAGCTTTCAGTTCTAGCGAGTATCTCACGTAGTATTTCTTCGGTGAAAGTTAACTTTCTCTTGGCTTCTATGGCATACTTGCCCACTACTATAACTGAAATGCTAACAATTTAAATTATGCGTGGCGTAAGACACAACACAAACAAAGAATTTGTACATAGAAAAAGAGGGCGTCCAATATTGAGGACTGCAAAAATTGCACGATCTTAGCCGGCCTCTAAGTGTGCAGTCCTGGCCACCATTATCGTAAAAAATTTCAATAGTACTTTCTTTCACAATCCCTATTTTGCAGTTTGTTATATTATTCAATAGCTAAGAATCTGCTCTTCGTAGGGGTAGTATTGGAAAATATACTAAACCACTGTGATTGCTGTTTATTGTTACTAAGCTGACTCAAATAATTATCAAAAAACCGTTTCTTATCTGGTAATCTTAGACGTGTAGCCGCAATGAGCTCACGTTCGTCAGAAGGGAGCGACTGACTGGCTGTTAACGTCAAATGGCGGATCCGGTTAACCAACTCAGAAATATACCTATTTGCTCTCTTATTTAAATCTTGCAATCTTACCCGACATTCTAGTACCCTTCTTTGGTGAGGGATTTTCAAAGATTTATGTTCTCTGTTCGTTCTAGTATGTCCTCATTTCATACTTCAGCTATCAAGTTCGTGTTTATTCTACGTACAACTACTGTAGTGTGAAAGAGAAATAAAACAGAGGTAAAAAGCAGTTACGAGTTGAAACTTCCTAGCAGATTAAAACTTTGTGCTGGAGCGAGACTCGAACTCGGGCCCTTTGCCTTACGCAGGCAAGTGTTCTGTCGAAGCACCACTCACTTGCCAGCGAAGGGCAAAGTCCCGAACTCGAGTCTCGGTCCGGCACACAGGTTTAATTTGCATGGAATTTTCAAATCAGGGCACACTCAGCTGCACAGTGAAAATTTCATTCTGCAGACATCCCCCCCGCCTGTGGCTTAGCCATGTACTCCGCAATATCCTTTCTTCCAGGAGTGCTTGTTCTGCAAGGTTAACAGGAGAGCTTCTGTGAAGTTTGGAAGACAGTAGACAAGGTACTGGCGGAAGTAAAGCTGTGAGGACGGGTCGTTGAGTCTTGCTTCCGTAGGGTACTGGCCCGTGAAAGGCAAAGGTCCCGAGTTCGACTCTCGGACCCGCACCAAGTTGTAATCTGCCAGGAAGTTTCATATCAGCGCACACTCCGCTGCCGAGTGAAAATTTCATTCTGGAGTTACGAATTGTTCCGCATTCTGTCATTAGAAGACCACGAAGGAATTAGCTACGCTTTCAGTGAAGGTGAATCGGGAGACTTTTACGAGGAGTGCAGCACTCACAGTTTCAGATCCATTGGCGAGACATGAAAGAGTGAGAAACGTGATTGTTTCGCGTCCTTCGCGCCTTTCTTCTTTACTCCGCCTGTCGCGAGTAAAGGGAACGCCTGCCTTCCGCTGGTTCCTGCCCTGGCGAATAGAAACCTGAGGAACACCACGCACCCACCGGGATGCCCGCTTCGCTCTCCTTGTGCAGGAGTTACGGGCTCTCGGCATACGCAACTGCCAAATCCTGCGTATATCTTCCATTATTATGGGGCTGGCCAATGTGGGCTATCTCTCCGATGTGTGGACAGGCGCGCAATATTGCGTTTCGCAGGGCGCTGCAGAGCTCGCGAAATACGCCTGGAACGTCGTTTATTTCACCCCACCTTGGCCATCACGAAACGTCTACACTTTCGTGTTCTATCACTCGTGAAATATTAGTATTTTCGTTTCTGATCCTTCGAGGTTGTTGATTCCCCAACCGTTCAATTAATGAGAATTCGCACCAGGTGTCGATAAGAGCTTTATTAAGTGAACGATCAGTTTCTGCCCTTACATCAGGTCATCAGATCCACTGGAAAGTGGCCTGGTGTAAAAGCCGAAACCGTTCGTCCACTTAATAAATCTTGTATGAGCGGCTTTTCATTAATAGGATAGTGCTAGGGAAAATATATACTACGTCAAGTGTGGAGGAACGCGCAAAACCCTGTCACATACTGCACGCAGAAGTTTGGCTCTATGGTGTCATAAATAGCCAGCCGGGAGAGACAGACACAAAAAACAGTAGCCGGCCGCTAGAATCGTCTTAAATAACTGCAACAGTATAATTTCTAAAATTAAGTGTTTCGATGGAAAAAAATTAATGACTACCTTATAGACCAAAATTCTGACAGTGTGTGCAGATTGACGTTTTTCTGCAGACTTTGACGGTTGTTAATTTCTTCGTGCAATATTGTGTAACGATGCCACTGCGACGACTCTGTGTAAACAATACCTTTTTTACGGTAATGAATTGTTAGTGACATTGTTCATAGTAATTACAGATGCATCAGTTAGACAATAGTGTTTCAATGCAGAGTAGTAGGTCTTTACTATGAGAGCTTGTGCAAGAGCCGGGGACGAAATATCCGTAGTGGAGAGTCGGACGCGATACGGTGATGCAATTTCGTGGTCGCTAGTTGCTTTTGTGCGCTACAACAGTGCTAAAATGTTGAAAATAATGTATTAAATGCATTCAAGCGGACGGCCGGAGGACAGAGATTAACGGTGACTAGAGTGTCACGCTCATTTCAATGGACAAACACAGGTTCACGAGTATTATGGACAGCTTTCGTATATCCGCAGCTGAAACGACGTGTGAATGGTGTTAATAGAAACAGCATGAGGACTGTGATTACTATGAATATCGGTTGGCCTCAGGAAACACTGGAATGCAACCATGAGGTACAGCGGAGGGAAGCCGTCTCTCACAAAGAACAAGTACTTGTTTATTACCGTCTGTTTAAAAATAATAAGTAGCATTTGTGAACATTGTTGCTTAATTTGGCCTAATTAAGAAAATTTGTTTCCTCTCCCTGTAACTTTATTAACTAATGCTTCCTATAGCACCTTTCTAAACTAACACTGAGTAATATAGGGGCTGGCCGCGGTGGTCTAGCGGTTCTCGGCGCTCAGTCCGGAACCGCGCGACTGCTACGGTCGCAGGTTCGAATCCTGCCTCGGGCATGGATGTGTGTGATGTCCTTAGGTTAGTTAGGTTTAAGTAGTTCTAAGTTCTAGGGAACTGATGACCAAAGATGTTAAGTCCCATAGTACTCAGAGCCATTTGAACCATTTAGTAATATAGGGCATTGATTTACTGAATTAGTTTTTTTCGAGGGTGGGGGGTGGGGGGGGGGGGGGGGCGGACTTCTTCGCCCGCAACGTGCGGTACTGCACCTCGGCTTTTCCTCGTGACGCCGTGTGTTGTGTTACGTGACGTCACCACCGGGCAGCGTGTTTAAAATACGGTGTGTTAGACGAGGGCGTTTGGTAGTACGTGGTGGCGCTCTCTGATGTGTTGAATTTCTGTGTTGCGAAATTCGTCCCCCATGTTGTTATTCGTGATTGAGCACTTTCATTTGAAAGTAGGCAGTGGGGAGTGCTTTGTTTTGTGGTTTGGAATTCCTAGCAGTTGTCATGGGTATGGCAAAGAAATTCAACAGTCGTTCGTTGAAAGTCGGTATAGGACATGGTATAGCCAGCACCATGAAGTTTTTGAACTGATGGCTTGCTTGCCGAATTTGTATAGTGCGATGTTTGTGGCAAATACATTATGTTGACTATAGCTGCTGCTTCTTTTTGTTTTACTCTTGTTTGTTTCGAAGGAGTATGTGATATAATGTGTGCTAATTTTATTTTAGTTAGTGTTTTGCGTTCGAAAAGGGCCCTAGTTGCTCAGTGAGTGGTTTTTGGTGGGTGGCTTGAGATACAGGGATGTTGGGGTTTTGAGATTTCTGGTTGTGATGGATGTGGCTCGTTTTCTTTCTCTTTTTTTATTTAATGGTGACTTCTTGGCTGATCTTGAGTATTATTTTGACCGCAGGAAAGTTGGAAACGAATTTCAGTAGCGTATCTTGTAGATTATACACGAACTAGTGTCGCAAGTCAACGGATGTACTGCATCTTTCGGTAAGTATGTGTCCTATCAAGGCAGAAAAGTGGAGGTGGTGTGGGACTGATCCGTAACGTAGCCTGAGGTCTAGGTCAGGCTGTAAAGGTATAATTTGGCTCTAAGTTGGCGAAGACAACTGGGAGAGAATTGGGTGTGGTGACTGGTCTGTAGTATAACCTGCAATGTAGGTCAGACTGGAATGTGACAGCGTGGTCGATCATGGGCAGAAATTCCGTATAAAATGAACATTTCTAAAACTGTCTTTTTCTTTTTTTTTCAGAATGTCCCGATTTCCGAGGTGGTGGATCGACAGAATCCTCTACCATTTAAACTTTACAAAAGTTTATTGAATGGTATTACTTCATTTGTTCCACTCCGGCCACTGTGGCCGAGCGGTTCTAGGCGCTTCAGTCTAAAACCGCACGACCGCTACGATCGCTGGTTCGAATCCTACCTCGAGCACGGATATGTATGATGTCCTTAGTTTTGTTAGGTTTAAGTAGTTCTAAGTTCTAGGGGACTGATGACCTCAGATGTTTGAAGTTCCATAGTGCTCAGTACCATTTGCACCATTTGAATCACTTGTTCCGCCATCTTGTCTAATCAGTCAACACCACCTGTTGCCAACTGCTATCCCGTATTTCATGTATTCTTCCCAAAACTTTTTAGATTTATATTAATAGCTGAACTTCTTATTTATATTTCAGTTGTTGTTGTTGTGGTCTTCAGTCCTGAGACTGGTTTCATGCAGCTCTCCATGCTACTCTATCCTGTGCAAGCCTCTTCATCTTCCAGTACCCACTGCAACCTACATCCTTCTGAATCTGCGTAGTGTAGTCATCTCTTGGTCTCCCTCTACGATTTTTACCCTCCACGCTGCCCTCCAATTAAATTGGTGATCCCTTGATGCCTCAGAACATGTCCTACCAACCGATCCCTTCTTCTGGTCAAGTTGTGCCACAAACTTCTCTTCTCCCCAATCCTATTCAATATCTCCTCATTAGTTATGTGACCTACCCATCTAATCTTCAGCATTCGTCTTAGCACCACATTTCGAAAGCTTCTATTCTCTTCTTGTCCAAACTATTTATCGTCCATGTTTCACTTCCATACATGGCTACACTCCATACAAATACTTTCAGAAATGTCTTCCTGACACTTAAATCTGTACTCGATGTTAACAAATTTCTCTTCTTCAGAAACGCTTTCCTTGCCATTGCCACTCTACATTTTATATCCTCTCTACTTCGACCATCATCAGTTATTTTGCTCCCCAAATAGCAAAACTCCTTTACTACTTTAACTGTCTCATTTCCTAATCTAATACCCTCAACATCACCCGACTTAATTCGACTACATTCCATTATCCTCGGTTTGCTTTTGTTGATGTTCATCTTATATCCCCCTTTCAAGACACTATCCATTCCGTTCAACTGCTCTTCCAAGTCCTTTGCTGTCTCTGACAGAATTACAATGTCATCGGCGAACCTCAAAGTTTTTATTTCTTCTCCATGGATTTTAATACCTATTCCGAACTTTTCTTTCGTTTCCTTCACTGCTTGCTCAATATACAGATTGAATAACATCGGGGAGAGGCTACAACCCTGTCTCACTCCCTTCCCAACCACTGCTTCCCTTTCATGTCCCTCGACTCTTATATATATTTCAGTACCTAACGTAAAATTCTAATGTATGTCAGTCTTTTGGAATGTATTCTCAGGTTTTCCCTGGCGGTCTTTTGCCTTTTCTTGTGCTAGTGTAAATTTGTGTGTGTGAGAAAGGATTTTGGTTCGTATGTAACTTTTTAAAAATTTTTCTTGTTTTAAGAAGTATGACAAGTACGCTTATTTGGTGTAGCGACTTGGTATACATCAAGCAATGTTAATGGAATTGTGCATGAAATTATTGGTTGCTCTCTTTCGTTTGGTAGTTAACAATGTTTAGGTGGGTATCGTGGACTTCGCTCTAGGTAAGTAGGTCAAGCGAACAACTACCACTTAAATGCCTCCGTGCGTGCAGAAATTAATACAATCTTGTCGTCCTGATTCTTATTGGAGCGGTATGTGGGGGGGGGGGGGGGTACATTTCTAAAGTCATCACTTTGTTTATGTCTATCTTCAAGAGTCTTCCATTTCGTTTCTTTCAACATTTCAGTGACTCTCTCATGCAGGTCATACAAAGCTGTTATGAATATTGCTGCCTTTCCCTTTTTCGTTTAATATCTCCTGTTAGTCCTACTTGCCACGTGACCTTCACACTTTAGCAATATTCTAGAAATGGTCGGATCAGTGATTTGTACGCAATCTCCTTCGTACACTGATTGCATTTCCTTATGTTCTACCAGTAAACCGAAGTCTGTCATCTTCTTTACCCACAACTGAACCCTTGCGATCGTTCCATGTCAAGTCCCTTCAGAGTGTTACCCCCAGTTATCCTTATCAATTGACCGATTCTAGCTGTGGCTCAGTGATACTTTAGTCATACGACACTACATTTTTTAGTTTCCTAGAGCGCACAACTTTACATTTTTCAATATTTAAAGCAAGTTGCCAATCTTTGCATCACTTTAATGACTTACGAAGGTCTGACTGAATGTTTGCGCAGCTTGTTTAGGACAGTATACTTTGTTGTAAATAACTACATCACCTGAGAGAAATCGAAGGTTGTTATTAATATTGCCCGCAGGGTCATTGATGTAGTGCGTCAACAACAAGAGCCAAAGAAACTGGTATACCTGCACAATATCGTGTACGGCCCCCTCGAGGAAGCAGAAGTGTCGCGACACGACGTGGCGTGGACTCGACTAATGTCTGAAGTAGAGCTGGAGGGAATTGACGCCATGAATCCTGCACGGCTGTCCATAAATCCGCAAGAGTATGAGGAGGTGGAAATCTCTTCTGGACGCTACAAGGCATCCCAGATATGTTCAACAATGTTCACGTATGGGGAGTTTGGTGGCCAGCGGAAGTGTTTAAACTCAGAAGAGTGTTCCTGGAGCCACTCTGTAGCAATTCTGGACGTGTGAGATGTCGCACTTTTGGACTTCTGCCAGTTGAACGGTTCTCTTCAGTCGTCGTCCGTCCCGTTCTTGCAAGATCTTTTCCTGGCCGCAGCGAAGTTGGAGATTTGATATGAAATTGTCGTACGGGAAAATACCCACTTCATCGCTACCTCGGAGATGTTGTATGCCATCGCTCGTGCTCCTACTACAAATGGTTCAAATGGCTCTGAGCACTATGCGACTTGACATCTGTGGTCATCAGTCGCCTAGAACTTAGAACTAATTAAACCTAACTAACCTAAGGACATCACACACATTCATGCCCGAGGCAGGATTCGAACCTGCGACCGTAGCAGCTCCGACTACAACACGACGTTCCAACTCACTTAAATCTTGATAAGCTCCCATTGTCGAAGCAGTAAGCGAGCTAAAAACTGCGCCAGACACTTGCTGTGTTATATAGGCGGTGACGACCGTAGCGCCGTATTCTGCCTGTGTACATACCAGTTTCTTTGACGCTTCGGTGTATATTATAATACACAGCTTAAATGAATGGGAATAACGAATGTTTTTATTTCTCTTTATTTTAGATTCAAATCTGAATATGGACTAATCCGGGCAGAAACCAATCAAAATAGTTAAAGACATCATTATCTAGACGGTTTTGTTCGTAACATAAAAAGACATCACCACTGTCTCCTCTGCGACACAACCCTGTCTTTAAACCCCTTTGCACTCTGAAATCGATGGCCAGTAGTCAAAACAAACGAATACAGGTGATTGGATAGTAGACTAATAAGAATAGAGAATAAATAGTTTTGTTCTTCGTAATAAAACTTGAAGAACAAGTCAACACATAATATTCTTACCGTTAATAAACTACTTGTGAATCTGTTAGTATACGTTACACAGTTACATTAACACGTTTTTTATTTCACTTGTGGTGCCTCAAAGTGAGTTTACCGAGCGAAGACGGGGCGCCAATCTATTACGACCACAATCTGCTATACAATAAGAAATGTAGTAGTTGACATAGCTGGGTGTTCGGTATGCACAAAGAATAGGAGAAAGTGTAACGAACCCCAATTTAAACCTTATTTCCTTTCCACTCCGTTTGTCGACAAACGTCACAATAAAAGTGGCGAACATTGCATGAGAAGAATGCGGTCTTTTAACATGTGCTACGTTCGAATCGGCTCGCAGTTCACGACTACAGCTGTTTCCAGCGGTGACGTGGGGCGTTAGATACATGCGGGTAAGTACTGTTTAAATTTGACTCTTAAATCACGCTAGTTAAGTTGCGGATTGGAGCGTTACCGTCGGCATAGGTTTTGATTTTGTGCATGTGGTTCTCTATGTGATGCCATGTGCTGTCATCTGAGATACCCCAGTGTGTCAGTGGTGTAAAGAGGAAGGAGAAACATCGACATTGCATGGTATGAGAAGCCAACGATGATTGTAAAACTTCCTGGCATCTTTTGTGTATCTCAGATGCTGGTTATTTTCAAGACTTCAGCTGTGGTGTCTTACTATAAGATTTTACGTTGTGAATAACATTATTGTTTTTACAAATTGGTGACTTCAAAATAATTTCTAGCTGCATTAGGATCTGCAGTACTTGTTAAATTACTTACGCCACGTGATCAAAAGTATCCGAACACCTGGCTGAAAATGACATACTATTTTGTGGCGCCCTCCATCGGTAACGCTGGAATTCAATGTGGTGTTGGCCTACCCTTTGCCTTGATGACAGCTTCCATTCTCGCATTCATACGTTCAGTCAGGTGCTGTAAGGTTTCCTGGGGAATGGCAGCCCATTATTCATGGTGTGCTGCACTGACGAGGGGAATGATGTCGGTCGGTGAGGCCTGGCACGAAGTCGGCGTTCCAAAACATCCCAAAGGTGTTTTATAGGATTCAGGTCAGGACTCTGTGCAGAACAGTCCATTGTAGGGATGTTATTGTCGTGTAACCACTCCGCTACAGGCCGTGCATTATGAACAGGTGCTCGATCGTGTTGAAAGATGCAATCGCCATCCCCGAATTGCTATTCAACAGTGGGAAGCAAGAAGGTGCTTAAAACATCAGTGTAGGCCTGTGCTGTGATAGTGCCACGCAAAACAACAAGGGGTGCAAGCCCCCTCCATGGTAAACGCGACCAAACCATAACGCCACCGCCTTCGAATTTTAGTGTTGGCCCTACACACCCACACCCTATCATCTGGTCGCCACATTGTGATTCGTCACTCCACATAACGTTTTTCCACTATTCAATCGCCTAGTATTTACGCTTCTTACACCAAGTGTCGTTTGGCATTTACCGGCGTGACGTGTGGCTTTAGCGCAGCCGCTCGACCATGAAATCCAAGTTTTCTCACGTCCCGCTTGTTTTACTACTTGCAGTGGATCCTGATGCAGTTTGGAATTCCTGTGTGACGGTCTGGATAGATGTCTGCCTATTACACATTACGACCCTCTTCAACTGTCGTCGGTCTCTGACTGACAACAGACGAAGTCGGCCTGTACGCTTTTGTGCTGTACGTGCCCCATCGCGTTTCCACCTCACTATCACATGGAAACAGTGTGCCTAGGGATGTTTAGGAGGTGGAGATCTCGCGTACAGACGTATGACACAAGTGACACCTAATCACCTGACCACGTTCGAAGTCCGTGAATTCCGCGGAGGGCCGCTGATATGGAGTACCTGGCAGTAGGCGGCACCACAATGCACCTAATTTGAAAAACATATGTTTTTGGGTGTGTCCGAATACTTTTGATCAGATAGTGTATTTTAATGCTTCCAGGTGTTATGAATTTTTAATTGATGTGTCTACCATTTTATCCCCCGTGACAGCTGATGGTTTGCTGCATAGTGATTTTGTTTTATTTTGAATATATTTTTTGGAACTTTATTTCATTTGGATGTCACTAAAATTTACCTTTGGAAAGTTTTTGTGGTCTTTATGTAAACCGTATGTCTGTGAACGTGGGTTTATATGCGCAGATGTATTTACATAATTTGCTGTTCGGTGTCAAGTGAGAATGTATTGTGTTGCGTTAACTGAGAAACACCGAAGAACAGGCTCAAGCGTCTGAGTGGAAACGGGTCCGTTTTTCGTGCGCTTTCTCCTTTTCCTTCATGAAATAACAGTGTTGTCTCTGCAGAGTAACTGTTAAGTGTAGGTGACCCCCGATAAGCGAGTGTAGAGTGCAGAGTCGAGATTGCTAGTGATGACGAAGAGAGATAGCTCGGAGAGAGTGCGACCAGCCAGTGACACTCCGGGTACGCCGCCCTAACGGCACTCAGCGGGCCGCAGGTCCTGATGAGCCCGTCCGACGCATGGCTCGCTGTCGACGGCGTCACACCCTCTCATCCTTTTTTATCTGACGTACGCTACTGGCCATTAAAATTGCTACACCATGAAGATGACGTGCTACAGACGCGAAATTTAACCGACAGGAAGCAGATTCTGTGATATGCTCATCAGTACCTTTTCAGAGCATTCACATAAGGTTGGCGCCGGTGGCGACACCTACAACGTGCTGACATGAGGAAAGTTTCCAACCGATTTCTCATACACAAACAGCAGTTGACCGGCGTTGATTGGTGAAACGTTGTAGTGATGCCTCGTGTAAGGAGGAGAAATGCGTACCATCACGTTCCCGACTTTGATAAAGGAAGGATTATAGCCTATCGCGATTACGGTTTATCGTATCGTGACATTGCTGCTCGCTTTGGTCGAGATCCAATGACTGATAGCAGAACATGGAATCGGTAGGTTCAGGAGGGTAATACGGAACGCCGTGCTGGATCCCAACGGCCTCGTATCACTAGCAGTCGAGATGACAGGCATCTTATCCGCATGGCTGTAACGGATCGTGCAGCCACGTCTCGATCCCTGAGTCAACAGATGGGGACGTTCGCAAGACAACAACCATGTGCACGAATAGTTCGACGACGTTTGCAGCTGCATGGACTATTAGCTCGGAGACCATGGCTGCGGTTACTCTTGACGCTGCATCACAGACAGGAGCGCCTGCAATGGTTTACTCAACGACGAATCTGGGTGCACGAATGGCAAAACGACATTTTTTCGGATGAATACAGGTTCTGTTTACAGCATCATGATGGTCGCATCCGTTTTTGGCGACATCGCGGTGAACGCACATTGGAAGCGTGTATTTGTCATCGCCGTACTGGCGTATCACTCGGTGTGATGGTATGGGGTGCCACTGATTGCACGCCTCGGTCACCTCTTGTTCGCATTGACGGCACTTTGAACAGTGGACGTTACATTTCAAATGTTTTACGACCCGTGGCTCTACCCGTCATTCGATCCCCGCGAAACCCTACATTTCAGCAAGATAATGCACGATCACGTGTTGCAGGTCCTCTGCGGGCCTTTCTGGATACAGAAAATATTCGACTGCTGCCCTGGCCAGCACATTCTCCAGATCTCTCACCAATTTATAGCGTGTGGTCAATGGTGGCCGAGCAACTGGCTCGTCACAATACGCCAGTCACAACTCTTGATGAACTGTGGAATCGTGTTGAAGCTGGATGGGCAGCTGTACCTGTACACACCATCCAAGCTCTGTTTGACTCAGTGCTCTGGCGTATCAAGGCCATTATTACGGCCAGAGGTACTGATTTCTCCGGATCTATGCATCCAAGCTGCGTGAAAATGAAATCACATATCAGTTCTAGTATAATATATTTGTGCAACGAACACCCATTTATCATCTGCATTTCATCTTGGCGTAGCAATTTTAATGGCCAGTAGTGTATTTTGCCATATCCATGAGACACTAGTGGGAAGAACAAAATTTGACTCAATACGTTGGTGCCGGCCGCGGTGGTCTAGCGGTTCTAGGCGCTCAGTCCGGAACCGTGCGACTACTACGGTCGCAGGTTCGAATCCTGCCTCGGGCATGGATGTGTGTGATGTCCTTAGGTTAGTTAGGTTTAAGTAGTTCTAAGTTCTAGAGGACTGCTGACCACAGATGTTAAGTCCCATAGTGCTCAGAGCCATTTGAACCATTTTTGAACCATCAATACGTTGGTACACAGTGGAGCAACAGCAACTGTTTGCTCTCTCTCTCTCTCTCTCTCTCTCTCTCTCTCTCTCTCTCTCTCTCTCTCTCTCTCTTTCTCTCTCTATCATCCACGTTCCTACCAATTATGGACGATGAAAATCTCTGTTGCCACCCGTATCGAACCATGTACCTCGAGCCTCAGTGACGTCATCTACAGTTTGTCATACTATAAACGTGATATTGCAGTGCCTGTATTGTTGAGAACAACGAGCAACGGTCCTTCGGACAGCAATTAAGCGACCGCGCGCATAATGCGGGATATCCAGGTTCGTATCCCGTTCCACCACAAATTTTTACTGTCGTTCTCTTATACAGCTGATGGTTGTTCTTATTCGCAACTGTGAATACATTTCACTTATTTTATAAAGGCTGTAGTAGTCGCAGTGCTTATTCCTCCGGATATGTGTACATGTCCGAAGGATCGTTGCGTTATTTTTCTTAAACAGAGCAGTATCGAATGAAAAATGTTTTGCGATGTACTTCTAAGGTTCTATACTCTTAATATCAAATTTTAAACTCCTTATCAAGACTAAATATTTTGATTCACGTTCACTGCGTTACTTCCCCCTTTTATCTAAATGTCTATCTGTCCTCTAGTTATTACGATCTCAGTCATTTTTTCTTAGTTCGTAGTTGTTTTGTGCATCGTTTGAAAGCGTTGTCTTCTGCAGTTCTTATTTGCCTACCTGTCAGTTTATGTCAGATTGAGCTATTTCTGTTGATCCTTAATGTAGCTGACATCGGTTATCTGTCTCTACATCTACGGCTGACGAAAGTATGGTGTACTTCACCGGGCCTCATATATTCTACTAATTTTTCTCCATTTCTTTATTCTCTTTAATTTTGCTACTGAAGCATATCACCGCAAATAATGTATGTTATTTGTATTTACAATGGAATTAAAACCCTTAGCTGCTTACAGGCGTTGACATAAGACAAGGGGGACAAATGAAAGTGTGTGCCCCGACCGGGACTCGAACCCGGGATCTACTGCTTGCATGGCAGACGCTCTATCCATCTGAGCCACCGAGGACACAGAGGATAGTTCGACTGCAGGGACTTATCTCTGGCACGCCTCCCACGAAACCCACATTCTCAACGTATTGTCCCGCACTACATACGTAGTGCCCCGTCCATTATACTCCATGTCCGAAAGAACAGGTATCATCGTAGCATATATATAGTTAAGGTTCACCGGCCAATTGACCATCTTCTTCTTCTATGCGAATGCACAAACAGTGCCAGAACTCTTATGGGAATCGGCAACGCGCCGCGAGCAATGCGTATACTGTAATCAGGAGATCCCAGGTTCAAGTCCTGGTCGGGGCACACATTTTCATCTGTCCTCGTTGACGTATGTCAACGCCCGTAAGGAGCTACAGATTTTCATTTCATTGTAATTTCGTTCTAACGAGCTGCTTGGCCACATGTCCGAAAGAACACATACCATTTTAGTATATATATGGTATTTGTATTGGTTTCTGGCGTTTTTCATTTTCAGTTTACCTTTCCCATATGTTCACCCTTCTGCCTAATCGCTTTTGATTTTGTTAAGGGTTTGACGCTTTGGGGATTACTACATCTACTGTTGTTGGAGTAAGCACTTACTGAATGATTCTTCTTAGTTATTCTTACATCTCGGAATTGACTTTCCTCTCCTGTATGCCGGTGCAGTCTTTTGGTATGTTTTTTTTAAGACTTCCCGCAGCTGTTCCACTTCATCTATTACACACGTGATGTAATCAATTTAGTATTACCTGTTGTGCAGTCGTAAACAGCGAGTAAACGTACGAAAAATTATGGTAGCTGCGTGGAATGAACGCACAGATGAAGATATATTAAATGGTTGGTTGTTCTCACATGCGAGTTGTTTACCGATTGCAAAGTGCCGCAAGGTCATAAGGTTAGCAGCAACTGACTGAGGACGCGGCCGCCACGTCGGGAAGTACGCGTGCAGTAGTGTGAAACAAGCGAGGGACGCCAGAGTGGGGCGCGTGAGCGCGCTGTTAACCTTCGTTGGCCGGGTCACCGCCGACGCGAAAGCCGGCAGCCGCCGCTATTTCTGTCGGCGCTATCGGTGGCCAGATAACTGTTACAGCCTTGATGGAGGCTCGTCTTCCGCCCCTCGGAAGCGAGACAAGTCAGGCCGACGAATGCTTAGCAAAACATACGACACCCAAAACTCACGTCAGCTCCGGGGACTTACTCATTGTTTAGTTTTAACGATCCACCTGCCTCAGGCAAACTTGCCTGTGAATCCACTTCAAAAAATCGATTTTTATTTTTCACCTTAAATCGATCTTTAGAGGTTTTTGAACAAAATTGTGGTTAAAAGAATTGGAAACGATTTAAAAGTCAACTTAACAAATCGATGGCTACAGCATCATTGGCAAACAGTCTAATGCCGCTGTCAACACTATCAACCAGATCGTTTACGTAAATCGTAAAAAGCAGCGGACATATTACGTTTCCCTGTGGCACACCTGATGTTACGCTTGTTTCTGTTTTGACGACGTTCGGTCGCTTAAGAGGACAGAAAATGCTCCAAGAAATGTCAGAGTGCCAGTAAATCTAAAAGATGGGTAAATTACAGCTCTTTGAAATTCGACAGTAAATCACAGTTACGTAATAAAGCAAATCTGAGTACATGGGGCTCTCAGAAAGTAAGGCACATCCAATGACACAACGATATTTTCAATGTCTTTGAGACAACCAAAGTTAATATTTTATGATGACTAAACATTTACACAGTGAACATGTGAATTAAAAACTTTTGAACGCTTTATGTAGCTTCACGAAACAATATCTCAGATGATATCATTGCACAACAGCTATCATCATCGAAAGGCACCCATTTGTATCTCTTATTTATTGACTTTTGACATTTTTCATATCTTTTATTAAACAAAATGTCTATTCAGAGTATTGTATTCTCCACAATAAGACTGCAAATGAATGCAGCATGAATCTGATCATAATTGTGTTTTCACTTAAAGAATATTTTACTATTTTCCCAATAAATTTATTTAAATACTAGGTCAACTTTCCTCCCACCGTTTTTTCTCGACGTTAGGAGCTTTATTGTGAAAAACTCACAAAAAATTATGATTCATAGTATTGCCCTTGGCTGGCCACTACATTCTCCCATCTTTCTGATAGCATACGAATCCCGTGGCGGAAGAACTGGGCGTCTTTTGTGGGGATCCATGAATCGATTCAATTTCGCACTTGTTCATATGATCCAAAGTGCTGGGCAACCAGACTGTATGCCATTGATCGATAAAGGTTGTAGTCAGAGACAGCAAAATATGGAGAATTCAACGTTTCCATGTATAATTTGAAGGATTTTGCGACATGGGATCGAGCACTGTCCTGCTGCAAAATTACCTTTACATCTACATCCATACTCCGCAAGCCACCTGACGGTGTGTGGCGGAGTATTACCTGTATTGTGGCCGTTTGTGTTTCAGTGCTGGGCTCGAACGCATCAGTTGCTTTCGACAATGATGTCCTGTGATTGTCTTTGTCTGTTTCAGTAGCTACGAAAACGTTCTGTCTTCCACCGCCATGTCGGTCTTCGACGTCAAAATCGCCGTTCTTAAGGCATTGAAAAGATTCTGTGCACGCTCTTCCACTAATAATTCCCGTACCATTGGTCTTACCAAGCATTTTAAGACCAACAGCCGCAAATTTCTTCATCTTAAAGCAGAAAACTAAAACTTTCCGCAAATGGCGAGAAATGGGTATTTAAGCTGACGTACTTAAGGGGGGTAGGATGTCAAACGGGCCGACTTGGAGCAGGAGAGGCATCTCAGGACATTTTAGTTTCCAGTGTCTATACTTTTACAAATAAATTCATAAAACTTTGTCAGCATCACCAGGAAGGATTCAGGATTCACACCCACTGCAGTGGAAGTTCGAAAACATAGCAAAATAATTTTTTTACGTGCGAATTTTCATCATTTTTTCACTTACTAATGGCTGCATTTGTTGCTATAGGTACACTTTTCTTCATAAGTTAGAGAGATTCTTCGATGAATTTTGCACAGCATACATACCATACTCACAGGTGTATGAAACTCTAGAATTTATTTCATTTATGAAAAAACGAATGAACTGTTATATTTTAAACTTCATGTTTAGAAAAAACACAAATTTTATAGTTAATTACCTCAATTTTTACCATAGTTTTTAAGAGATTTGGAAAATTCTGGAGTTTCATACACCTTTAAGTATGGTTTGTATGCTGTGCAAAATTCATCGAAGAATCTCTATTACTTATGAAGAAAAGTGTACCTATAGCAACAAATGCAGGTATTTTCTGTCGGTATTTTAACTGGATATCGTGAGACCGCTGTACGTTTGAGATGTAAATGTCGTGTGACTAGGGCCTCCCGTCGGGTAGACCGTTCGCCTGGTGCAAGTCTTTCGATTTGACGCCACTTCGGCGACTTGCGCGTCGATGGAGGTGAAATGATGATGATTAGGACAACACAACACCACAACACCGAGTCCTGACCCAGCCGGGAATCTAACCCGGGCCCTTAGGATTGACATTCTGTCACGCTGACCACTCAGCTAACGGGGGCGGACATTTGAGATGTCCTTTCCGGATAAACGCTATTCAACATCACTCTGTCTTTACGTCAGTTACAGACGTTAGAATACCACCATATTTATTAAATTATTCATTTATATTTTATATTGCTGTGTATATTATTAATCCCTAATTCTAGCCAGTGCATAGACTATTTGACTGCAGGATAACAGCTACAGATTATTATTATTTGCAGCGAGTCAGCTGCTGCGAATGAAAGGACAAGAACACGGCTCGACGCTATGACTTCATCGAACTATTCTTCCTTTTTTTCTTCTACAGAGCCTTGCATAGCCCAGTTATCTAAGGTGTGAGCAACCTCAGATAAGGTCGCAATTAGTTTGCTTGCATGGACTGTTGGTTAGAAAGCATCTACTACTCAGAAGCAGAAAACCGAGGTAGTGTTGTAACATTTTCACAACGAATTAAATTTAATGAGGGCTCCTGAACAAATTACCCAGAATAATTTTCGGGGAAAGTACCACGTACAATTCTGGACGAGATTTTATGACTACCACAGAATTGAAACATAAATTTTCGCCAACATTTCATTTGTAGATGGAAGTTACCACCTACTATAAATTAGGAGTCGGGTACCTGTTTGAAATGAGACTCAAATTTTCCTTGAACCTGTCAGCAACTTTATCATCTGAGTTGTAGTGTCGGTAAGAGAACCAATAACTAACAAAATTCTTGTGGTGGTCATTTTTCGTAACAGTTGTATACAAACTACAGTAAATTTGTAAATGTGTGAACTACTGCAACCAATAATAATTTTTTTCTGTTCCCGAATTTGACTCCTGCCGGTACTAACTCACAGCAACTCAGTACGAGATAAACTACTTCCAACAGAAACGGAAACATCCACACCAACTGAATTTAATCTATCCATTCTGAACACGATTATACATTCGGTACAAAAAAGACAAAAAAAATTATCTCCGTGTTTAGCCATCTTTCGGTACCTACAACGATTTCTGCTTCTGTACTTTCTACGACCGCTTGGAGCTCTGCTTCTCGGATTGAGAGTAAACGAAAGAAACACAGAAGTAAAGAAAACAAGCAGGAATTCAACATCCAGTTTCACGTCTACGAAGCACAAGAAGTGAAGTCATTCTGCTACATTGGAAACAAAATTACTTATCATGGATGTAGCAATGAGAATGTGACAGGTAAATTAGCACACGCATCCCTTGCTGAATTAAGTCTGTTATTATGAAACATAGCTCTTAATTTTAGAAAGCAATTTGTGAGAATGTGTGTTTGGAGTGTAGCATTCTGTAGAGGTGAATCATGGAGTGGGTGAAAACCAGAAAAGGAGAGAACCAAAGCGTTTGATAAATAGTGTTAACAGAAGCATTCTGACATGTAAGTGGAGCGATAAGATAAGCAATGAGGTGGTCTCCGCAGGCAAGGAGTACGTGGAAAACACTGTTTAGAAGAAGACCTTGAAGATAGAACCGGCATTAATACTTGAGGGAATACATTCCGCAGTAGTAGAGCGAGTCGTAGAGGCAAAAAACCCGTTAAGGAAAACAGTGATTGGAATATACCCAATATGTCTTTGTGTGTAAGTTGTACTATGCGATAAGGCGTTTGGGCCAGAAGGGGAAATCTTGGCGCTCCCCGTCTTGCCAGTTCAGAAAACTAGTTAAAAAATTAAAATAAAAGTAAATCTGTGATAACTACGGACTCGAAACAATGCAAAAAGTAAATGAACCAGATAGTGGGCACCAGTCTTAATGTACACGACTACTTCACGCAGCGCACGATACTTATTCTTACTCGGGGTGATTTTTCACTGACGTAACTTTATGAACGCAACAGCTGTCCACGTTTTACTTGCATTGATAGGGCGAAAGCTGAGTAAGCAGAATGTATAAGCTTTTGAGAAGTACACTCTTGGAAACTGAAATAAGAACACCGTGAATTCATTGTCCCAGGAAGGGGAAACTTTATTGACACATTCCTGGGGTCAGATACATCACATGATCACACTGACAGAACCACAGGCACATAGACACAGGCAACAGAGCATGCACAATGTCGGCACTAGTACAGTGTATATCCACCTTTCGCAGCAATGCAGGCTGCTATTCTCCCATGGAGACGATCGTAGAGATGCTGGATGTAGTCCTGTGGAACGGCTTGCAATGCCATTTCCACCTGGCGCCTCAGTTGGGCCAGCGTTCGTGCTGGACGTGCAGACCGCGTGAGACGACGCTTCATCCAGTCCCAAACATGCTCAATGGGGGACAGATCCGGAGATCTTGCTGGCCAGGGTAGTTGACTTACACCTTCTAGAGCACGTTGGGTGGCACGGGATACATGCGGACGTGCATTGTCCTGTTGGAACAGCAAGTTCCCTTGCCGGTCTAGGAATGGTAGAACGATGGGTTCGATGACGGTTTGGAAGTACCGTGCACTATTCAGTGTCCCCTCGACGATCACCAGAGGTGTACAGCCAGTGTAGGAGATCGCTCCCCACACCATGATGCCGGGTGTTGGCCCTGTGTGCCTCGGTCGTATGCAGTCCTGATTGTGGCGCTCACCTGCACGGCGCCAAACACGCATACGACCATCATTGGCACCAAGGCAGAAGCGACTCTCATCGCTGAAGACGACACGTCTCCATTCGTCCCTCCATTCACGCCTGTCGCGACACCACTGGAGGCGGGCTGCACGATGTTGGGGCGTGAGCGGAAGACGGCCTAACGGTGTTCGGGACCGTAGCCCAGCTTCATGGAGACGGTTGCGAATGGTCCTCGCCGATACCCCAGGAGCAACAGTGTCCCTAATTTGCTGGGAAGTGGCGGTGCGGTCCCCTACGGCACTGCGTAGGATCCTACGGTCTTGACGTGCATCCGTGCGTCACTGCGGTCCGGTCCCAGGTCGACGGGCACGTGCGCCTTCCGCCGACCACTGGCGACAACATCGATGTACTGTGGAGACCTCACGCCCCACGTGTTGAGCAATTCGGCGGTACGTCCACCCGGCCTCCCGCATGCCCACTATACGCCCTCGCTCAAAGTCCGTCAACTGCACATACGGTTCACGTCCACGCTGTCGCGGCATGCTACCAGTGTTAAAGACTGCGATGGAGCTCCGTATGCCACGGCAAACTGGCTGACACTGACGGCGGCGGTGCACAAATGCTGCGCAGCTAGCGCCATTCGACGGCCAACACCGCGGTTCCTGGTGTGTCCGCTGTGCCGTGCGTGTGATCATTGCTTGTACAGCCCTCTCGCAGTGTCCGGAGCAAGTATGGTGGGTCTGACACACCGGTGTCAATGTGTTCTTTTTTCCATTTCCAGGAGTGTAGCATTACTGAATAATTTTAAAAATTAAATAGACGAGATACTAGGATTAATAGACTAGAAAGGCAAATACATATAAAATCTCTTCTGGTATAGCTTACCGGTTGATCGATGTGTTCTGTTTTGTAATAGTTACCTCTGAAAGTGACGGAGCAGCAGGCAGCGATAATTGAGGGATGGATCAAGGACGACAATCAAAATGAAAGATTACTGAATATGATAGTCTGTGAAAATATTCAGAGATAAAGAGACTGGTGAAGCGCACGATGGACTAGAGAACGGTATCAAACAGACGAAGGACTGACAACTATTGTGACGTCTCAGCCGTGCCATGGATCTTCTCTCTGACCATTGGCACTTCCATCGCCTAGTCTTCCAGGCTATGAGTGAGGTTTGTCCAAAAGTTCAAATATGTATGATAATGTCTTAGAATTCCGTACAAGTACAGAAAAGATGACTGTCTACATGCCATGGAAGCTACGCATGATGTACAAGTGAGGCGACGGAATAGTTGCACATTCTCCCTCTCATAGCGACTCCTAAATTTTATAAATCACAATCGGGGTTAACTCAGTTGAGTTTCTTGCAAATATCCAATTTACCTGCCCTGGACATCTATAATCCTATAGGTCATTATGACGTGTTACGATCTCAGCAGCGCTTTTAGAATTTATCCTGTGTTTAGTTTGAATATTCCGTGGGTGCTATTGACGACAGTTCACTATGACGTGGTACGTCATCGTGTTTACAGGTAAGACACATTTTCTCTGTGAAAACGTGGCTACATGCAGGCCAATTATGTTACCGAACTTGTTTTAATCCTAATGTGGAACACAAAATTTTCTCTATATATTCCAGCCACATACATACTATCTACTCAGAAATTCAACTACGGGAAATCTGTTGTCCAGTAGAGGTGATTTCAATCAGTTTTCCAACCTTTCTTTATCTTCAAGCACATTTAGTCAGAAGGTAGACGGTTAAATATTGTGTGTACTGTCAGGCCTATTTGATACTGAAGCTGTACTCTACAACAACGTGCTGTCTTGTGCAAGGAAACCTTGATATGTAAATGCACGACTCTTTCTCAGAATCTTCCGCACTACCGTTCTTAAATATATGTTCCATTTTGAATCACTTTGCAGTATTAGCTGTGGATATATTTTCCGCCAGAGAGTGGTCAGCGCGACAGAATGTCAATTCCAAGGGTCCGGGTTCGATTCCCGGCTGGGTCGGAGATTTTCTCCGCTCGGAGACTGGGTGTTGTGTGGTCATAATCATCATCATTTCATCCCCACCGACTCGCAAGTCGCCGAAGTGGCGTCAAATCGAAAGACTTGCACCCGGCGAACGGTCTACGTGAACGGGAGGCCCTAGCCACACGACATTT